>NC_091072.1:97682878-97985909 GCF_032405125.1 Capricornis sumatraensis
ATTCAAAAGCAAAAAAAACAAAAACTTCTGAAAGTCAAAAATTCATATTAGTGTAGAGAATTCTCAAAAATTTAAAAATAGAACTTGCATATGGGATCCAGCAATTCAACTTTTGAGAATATCTAAAGGAAACAAAAATAGTAATTCAAAAAGATATTTGCACCTCATATTCATGGCAGCACATTTACTGTAGTCAAAACATGGGAACAACCTAAATGCCCATTAATGGATGAATGGATAACTAAAGTGAACAGATAGATATATTTAGCCATACAAAATGAGGAAATCCTACCATTTGTGATAATATGGAAAGACCTTGAAGGCATTATGCCAAGTAAAAAGTCAGACAAAAATCAATAGTGTATGATCTCACTTGTATGTGGAATCTAAAATAAACAAAGAAATTTATAGGAAAAGAGATCAGACATGTGGTTGCCAGAGGTAGAGCAAAGGAAGAGGGTGAATTTGTAGAAGGTGGTCAAAAAGTACAAATTCCCAGTTTTAAGACAAATGTAGGGATGTAATGTACAACATAATGACTATAGTTAACACTGCTGTGTGGTATATAGTAAAGTTTGTTAATAAAGTAAATTTAAGAGTTCTCATTACAAGGAAAATTTTTTTTCTTTTCTTCTTCTTTTCTTTTTATTGTATCTATTTGAGATGGTGAATGTTAGCTGAACCTGTGATAATCATTTCACAATACGGTTGTATATATTAGACCATCATACTGAATGCCTTAACTTTAACAGTGATATACATCAATACATCAATTAGTTTTCAATAAAACTGGAAAAAAAATCCTTGTTAGAAATTTCAATGTAAAAACAGTATCCTTGATTGTCTATTTTTAAGGCACCTTATAGTATGGTTGGAAAGTGGAATCCAGTTGATATATGATGTTTAAATGCCTATTCATAGAAATAACTACTGAAAATATTTTAAAATTTTTATTGAAAGAGATCAAAATGTCTTGGGTAAACATGGAGAATTTTGAAGAGAAAAGAAGTCTCCTTGGAGACAACAGTTAGACATTCTTACCACTTCTCCCTGAGATTCTAAATTATTACAGCCCCACTGTGCTGAGAATAATAGGTCCTAGTAGTTAAGAAAAGAAATCCCTGTTGAAGGAGAAAGAGACATGACCAACAAAACTGTTAATAGTACTGCACCGAGTAGAAAAAGAAACGGTCATTCTAAGTCAGAGACCTCACCTAATGAAGTTAGGGGAAAACTTAACTCTGAAAATGAGGCAGTGTGAGTAAATTTAGAGCTTTTTTTTTTTTTTTTTAACTTTTTGTTTTATACTGGAGTATGTCCGATTAACAATGTTGTGATAGTTTCAAGCAGACAGCAGAGGAACTTGGCCATATATTTCAATCAGTTCAGTTCAGTCGCTCAGTCATGTCTGACTCTTTGTGACCCCATGAATTGCAGCATGCCAGGCCTCCCTGTCCATCACCATCTCTCAGACTTCACTCAAACTCACATCCATCAAGTCGGTGATGCCATTCAGCCATCTCATCCTCTGTCGTCCCCTTCTCCTCCTGCCCTCAATCCCTCCCACCATCAGAGTCTTTTCCAATGAGTCAACTCTTTGCATGAGGTGGCAAAAGTACTGGAGTTTCAGCTTCAGCATCATTCCTTCCAAAGAAATCCCAGGGCTGATCTTCAGAATGGACTGGTTGGATCTCTTTGCAGTCCAAGAGACTCTCAAGAGTCTTCTCCAACACCACAGTTCAAAAGCACCAATTCTTCAGTGCTCAGCTTTCTTCACAGTCCAACTCTCACATCCATACATGACCACTGGAAAAACCATAGCCTGGACTAGAAGGACCTTTGTTGGCAAAGTAATGTCTCTGCTTTTGAATATGCTATCTAGGTTGGTCACTACTTTCCTTCCAAGGAGTTAGTATCTTTTAATGTCATGGCTGCAATCACCATCTGCAGTGATTTTGGAGCCCCCCAAAATAAAGTTTGACACTGTTTCCACTGTTTCCCCATCTATTTCCCATGAAGTGATGGGACCAGGTGCCATGATCTTTGTTTTCTGAATGTTGAGCTTTAAGCCAACTTTTTCACTTTCCCCTTTCACTTTCAAGAGGCTTTTTAGATCCTCTTCACTTTCTGCCATAAGGGTGATGTCATCTGCATATCTGAGATTATTGATATTTCTCCAAGCAATCTTGATTCCAGCTTGTGCTTCTTCCAGTCCAGCGTTTCTCATGATGTACTCTGCATAGAAGTTAAATCAGCAGGGTGACAATATACAGCCTTGACGTACTCCTTTTCCTATTTGGAACCAGTGTGTTGTTCCATGTCCAGTTCTAACTGTTTCTTCCTGACCATATATTTACATATATATATTCTCTCCCAGACTCTCCTCCCATCCAGACTGCCACATAACATTGAGCCGAGTTTCCTGTGCTATACAGTAGGACCTTGTTAGTGACTGATTTTAAATATAGCAGTGTGTACATGTCAATCCCCAATTCCCTAGCTATCCCTTCCCCCTACAGAGTTTGTTTTTAATATTAGAAATTTAAATCAGTGTGGGCATGGGTGCCACTTTTAGCTGAACATCATCTTGAAGTGGGGGAAATCATTTTATTTCATATATTGACACTTTCCTGTCATCTGAGCATCATTTCACACTAAAGATGGAGGAAATGGCGTCTTCTGGAGTTCCTGTAGACGCTATGATGTAATACATGACCAACAGTCCTGCAGCAAGCAACTGCCTTAAATCTGTATGGGTTTCAGCTGTCTAAACTTGGTTCTAATCTAAGTGGTTCAATGACTCTTTAGTTAGGGGGCTCATTCGAGAAAAGATTGCTTCTCAGAAAAACTGAGAAATCCTTGTAGTCCATTTGAGTTCCTTTCCTAGCATGATGAGACAGAAAAGAGTAGGACTATCTTTGGGGATGTTATTAAGCACCCACACATTCCTGGATGTACAAAGGAAAGAGAAACATAACTGATCACTGAGCTTTGAGGCTCCTTGGGTGGAAATGGAATGTTGTTCTTACCCTGATCTGCAAATCAAAACATTATAGTTGCTGCTAAAAATTGTTTTTACCTTACAGGTTTCATTATACTTTCTCCATGCAAATATAATTCATGTTTCATTATATCAAATATAAAACAGGTTTCATTGTATTTTACAAGTTTCATTATATTTTAATTATATTTGTTAAAAGCAAATTTAATTTGACTTTTTTTGCCTCTTTTTTTTTTTTTTTTCTATCAAGTTCTCAGGAATACCAGTTGACTAGCGATTAACTGGTGGGTGGAAATAATTCTGAAAGTAGACATGCAAATGATACACTTACTTCTGAAGGTTAGAAATCTATTAATAGAAGTAATTGTTGTGTGAGTATCATATTTATGTTCATTACAATAATTGTAAAGAAAAATGAATGCTTCCAAATTTTTTCCTCATGCACTTGCTTTGCTAACCAAAGTAAGCAAAAAAAAATAAAAACCAATCACTTCAATAATGTAGAACAAAACACCAGCAAACTATTTCTTCTCTTCTGAGCACATATTTTGTGGTCCTGAACAAAGGCAGTAATACTCTGTTGCTTTGTTGCTGTTAAACATCATATTTTATCCCTTTAGATTAAAATACTCACCTATAACAACAACCATGCATGTGTGCTATGTTACTTCCATCATGTCTGACTCCGTGCAGTCCTATGACTGCAGCCTGCCAGGCTCCTCTGTATATGGGATTCTCCAGGCAAGAATACTGGAGTGGGTTACCATGCCCTCCTCCAGGGGATCTTCCTGACCCAGGAATCGAACCTGTGTCTCTTACATGGCACCAGGTGGCCAAAGTAGTGGAGCTTCAGCTTTAGCATCAGCCCTTCTAGTGAATATTCAGGGTTGATTTCCTTTATGATTGACTCATTTGGTCTCTTACATCTACGTCATTCTGCATTGGCAGGTGGCTCCCCTACCACAAGCGCCACCTGTGAAACCCTTAACAACAACAAACAGTGTTTCCTTAATGTGTGAATCTTTGTAATTGTCATGATGATCAGATGACCATTGTGGTTTCTGTCTTAAATATTTTTAAGGATGTTGAAAGATGTTGTTTTTCCCCTGCTGGCTCTAACAGAAAGAATGGTGTTTGATGCACAATGTTTCCATGGAACATTGTCCTACATAAAAGCAGGACAGATCAACCTAATAAAAATTTAGTTCAGATGTCAAGGTGCCACATATTCACCAATAAGGTTTAAAAAGCATTATTAATGCCCGAGGCCAGGGGCGGTGACCCTCAGGAGCCACCCCGAGCCCGAGGCCAGGGGCGGCAGCTGGGAGGAGCCTGCCACACCCAAGGCCAGGGCCGGCGGCCAAGAGGAGCAACCCGAGGAGCAGTGGCTGTGCAGCCATAGGAGGGCCTAGAGGAGCTATCCCACCTTGAAGGTCAGGAACAGAGTTGGTAAGGAGATACCCCTCCTCCAAGATAAGAAGCAGCAGCCGTGCCTTGCTGGAACAGCCGTGAAGAGATACCCCACGCCCAAGGTAAGAGAAACCCAAGTAAGATGGTAGATGTTGCAAGAGGGCATTAGAGGGCAGACACACTAAAACCATACTCACAGAAAACTAGTCAATCTAATCATACTAGGACCACAGCCTTGTCTAACTCAATGAACTAAGCCATGCCTATGGGGCAACCCAAGACAGACAGGTCATGGTGGAGAGGTCTGACAGAATGTGGTCCACTGGAGAAGGGAATGGCAAGCCAATTCAATATTCTTGCCTTGAGAACCCCATGAACAGTATGAAAAGGCAAAATGATAGAATACTAAAAGAGGAACTCCCCAGGTCAGTAGGTGCCCAATATGCTACTGGAGATCAGTGGAGAAATAACTCCATAAAGAATAAAGGGATGGAGCCAAAGCAAAAACAATACCCAGTTGTGGATGTGACTAGTGATAGAAGCAAGGTCCGATGCTGTAAAGAGCAATATTGCATAGGAACCTCGAATGTTAGGTCCATGAATCAAGGTAAATTGGAAGTGGTCAAACAAGAGATGGCAAGGGTGAACGTCAACATTCTAGGAATCAGCTAAATAAAATGGACTGGAATGGGTGAATTTAACTCAGATGACCATTATATCTACTACTGCAAGCAGGAATCCCTCAGAAGAAATGGAGTAGCCATCATGGTCAACAAAAGAGTCCAAAATGCAGTACTTGGATGAAATCTCAAAAACGACAGAATGATCTCTGTTCATCTCCAAGGCAAACCATTCAATATCACAGTTATCCAAGTCTATGCCCCAAACAGTAACACTGAAGAAGCTGAAGTTGAACGGTATTATGAAGACCTCCAAGACCTTTTAGAACTAACACCCAAAAAAGATGTCCTTTTCATTATAGGGGACTGGAATGCAAAAGTAGGAAGTCAAGAAACACCTGGAGTAACAGGCAAATTTGGCCTTGGAATGTGGAATGAAGCAAGGCAAAGACTAATAGAGTTTTGCCAAGAAAATGCACTGGTCATAGCAAACAGCCTCTTCCAACAACACAAGAGAAGACTCTACACATGGACATCACCAGATGGTCAACACCAAAATCAGATTGATTATATTCTTTATAGCCAAACATGGAGAAGCTCTATACGGACAACAAAAACAAGACAAGGAGCTGACTATGGCTCAGATCATGAACTCCTTATTACCAAATTCAGACTCAAATTTGAAGAAAGTAGGGAAAACTGCTAAACCATTCCGGTATGATTTAAATAAACTTCCTTATGATTATACAGTGGAAGTGAGAAATAGATTTAAGGGACTAGATCTGATAGAATGCCTGATGAACTATGGAATGAGGTTTGTGACATTGTACAGGAGACAGGGATCAAGATGTTCTCCAAGGAAAAGAAATGCAAAAAAGCAAAATGGCTGTCTGGGGAGGCCTTACAAATAACTGTGGAAAGAAGAGAGGCGAAAAGCAAAGGAGAAAAGGAAAGATATAAGCATCTGAATGCAGAGTTCCAAAGAATAGCAAGAAGAGATAAGAAAGCCTTACTCAGCGATCAGTGCAAAGAAATAGAGGAAAACAACAGAATGGGAAAGACTAGAGATCTCTTCAAGAAAATTAGAGATATCAAGGGAACATTTCATGCAAAGATGGGCTCAATAAAGGACAGAAATGGTATGGACCTAACAGAAGCAGAAGACATTAAGAAGAGGTGGCAAGAATACACGGAAGAACTGTACGAAAAAGATCTTCACGACGCAGATAATCATGATGATGTGATCACTAATCTAGAGCCAGACATCTTGGAATGTGAAGTCAAGTGGGCCTTAGAAAGCATGGCAACGAACAAAGGTAGTGGAGGTAATGGAATTTCAGTTGAGCTGTTTCAAATCCTGAAAGCTGATGCTGTGAAAGTGCTGCACTCAATATGTCAGCAAATTTGGAAAACTCAGCAGTGGCCACACGACTGGAAAAGGTCAGTTTTCATTCCAATTCCAAAGAAAGGCAATGCCAAAGAATGCTCAAATTACCGCACAATTGCACTCATCTCACATGCTAGGAAAGAAATGCTCAAAATTCTCCAAGCCAGGCTTCAGCAATGTGAACCATGAACTCCCTGATGTTCAAGCTGGTTTTAGAAAAGGCAGAGGAACCAGAGATCAAATTGCCAGCATCCGCTGGATCATGGAAAAATAAGAGAGTTCCCGAAAAACGTCTATTTCTGCTTTATTGACTATGCCAAAGCCTTTGACTGTGTGGATCACAATAAACTGAAAAATTCTGAAAGAGAAGGGAATACCAGACCACCTAACCTGCCTTTTGAGAAATCTGTGTGCAGGTCAGGAAGCAATAGTTAGAACTGGACATGGAACAACAGACTGGTTCCAAATAGGAAAAGGAGTATGTCAAGGCTGTATATTGTCACCCTGCTTATTTAACTTCTATGCAGAGTATATCATGAGAAATGCTGGACTGGAAGAAACACAAGCTGGAATCAAGATTGCCAGGAGAAATATCAATAACCTCAGATATGCAGATGACACTACCCTATGGCAGAAAGTGAAGAGGAACTAAAAAGCCTCTTGATGAAAGTGAAAAAGGAGAGGGAAAAAGTTGGCTTAAAGCTCAACATTCAGAAAACAAAGATCATGGCATCCGTCCCATCACTTCATGGGAAATAGATGGGGAAACAGGGGAAACAGTGTCAGATTTTATTTGGGGGGGCTCCAAAATCACTGCAGATGGTGACTGCAGCCATGAAATTAAAAGACGCTTACTCCTTGGAAGAAAAGTTATGACCAACCTAGATAGCATATTCAAAAGCAGAGACATTACTTTGCCGACTAAGGTCCGTCTAGTCAAGGCTATGGTTTTTCCTGTGGTCATGTATGGATGTCAGAGTTGGACTGTGAAGAAGGCTGAGTGCCGAAGAATTGATGCTTTTTAACTGTGGTGCTGGAGAAGACTCTTGAGAGTCCCTGGACTACAAGGAGACCCAACCAGTCCATTCTGAAGGAGATCAGTCCTGGGATTTCTTTGGAAGGAATGATGCTAAAGCTGAAGCTCCAGTACTTTTGCCACCTCATGCAAAGAGTTGACTCATTGGAAAAGACTCTGATGCTGGGAGGGATTGGGGGCAGGAGGAGAAGGGGACAACAGAGGATGAGATGGCTTGATGGCATCACGGACTCAATGGACTTGAGTCTGAGTGAACTCTGGAAGATGGTGATGGACAAGGAGGCCTGGCGTGCTGTGATTCATGGGGTCACAAAGAGTCAGACACGACTGAGTGACTGAACTGAACTGAGCTGATTAATGGTATAAGTCTTCCTGGGAAGAGCATAGTAGTATTCAAAACTGCTTCATATAGGGATATGAGACTGGCTCATTTTTATGGTTATTAGAGCAGGCCTGGTGGGAGGTTTCCCACAAACCTTGCATGAATTGCATAGTTTGAACTTGCTGCTGGTGCCAAAGGAGAGAGTAGCCAGAATGTCTTACAAGATTTCTCAGATGGGGAGCAGAGACTGAAGAGGGAGCGGTGAAGTTTGTAATTGGTCTGTCATCAAATATGAAAAATTGAGTCAGTCTCTTTATTGCAATTCATCTTGTTGTTTGATGATGAAAATATGCCAGGTTTTATTTAATTGATTTTGAACCTAAGATGTTTTGTTGCCCTATGAGACCAGTAGTCATATGCTGACAAGGGAGATGAAAAGTGCTTTGTGTGTCTTACTTAAGAGTGCAAATATGTATTTTAAGAAATAAGATGAGTGCCCTGATCACTCTCAATAATATCTAAACTCAGAAATCATTGAAAAGTATATTGATGAGGTCTTACATAGTGGTTTTTGTGTGAGTAGAAATATATGTGATCTGTAATTATATTTTGTGTATCTGTGAGGCAAGAGTTTCTTTATCCCAAAGGCAACAAGCAATACTGGATAAAGAACTGTTGTTGCTGACATTGACTGAAACAGATAGCCAGACTGTTGACAATGGCCAGTAAAAACATACAGATGGGACCTGGGGCCAATCCAATGCCAAGATCACTGACAGAAGTTTGGCCAATTGTGATAACCCTTGGGTTTCATTACTAATCAGAAATGTTCTGGTTAAGGGTTTCCCCGGTGGCTCAGATGGTAAAGAATCTGTCTGTAATGCAGGAGACCTAGGTTGGGAAGATCCCCTAGATAAGAGAACGACTACCCACTCCAGTATTCTGGCCTGGAGAATCCTAAGGACAGAGGAGTCTGGCATGCTATAGTCTATGGAGTTGCAAAGAGTCAGACATGACTGAGCGACTTTCACTACTCACTGTACTGGTTAAGGGGTAAGAAGCAGCAGCTCTCCAGCAAGCTCTGTCATGTATGAGGATTTGCTGCCATAATTAAAGAATAAAACACTGTTTGCTATTCACTCCATTCCATGAGTCTCTCCAAACAGAGGGGTGGGAGAAATAGTGATCACCTATAACGCCATGTACTTGACAATGGACTGTAGACAAAGGAGCCCATTCTCCCACAGCCAAGATATATCATAAAACCCAGATTTAGCTCTACCTTTTAAAATCTTATCAAGGAGACCTTCATGGGTACTGTTCTCATGATTAAAAGCATAATGAGCAGCTGGACATGGAACTTTACAGTCTTAAAACCTATCTGAGATCAATATACAGCCAGCAAATGACACCCTAATAGTATGTAGTGCAGGAGTCCATGGGCATTTTATGCTCCAAAAGTCTAAGGGAAATTTATTGGCATCGCAGTTGATCTGGTTACTCTAGGAGGTATGAGAGGAGATTGTTAAAACTTCCATGGTAAAGAAGTATCTAGGGGTCATTAAAGTGAGAATGAAAGTCACTCAGTCGTGTCTGACTCTTTGCAACCCAATGGACTATACAGCTCAGGGAACTCTCCAGGCCTGAATGCTGGAGTGGGTAGCCATTCCCTTCTCCAGGGAGTCTTCCCAACCCAGGGATCAAATCCAGGTCTCCTGCATTGCAGGCGGATTCTTTATCATCTGAGCAAGGGAAGCCCTGGAATCATCAAAGAGAGTGCCTATTGTATTGTAATTTGGATAGATTCTAGAGCCTTTTCTAGTAAAGTATTCCATTCAAAGTGGGCTGATTTGTAAGTAGTTTTATACATGGATTTAAATAAAATTTATAAATTGAGAAGGTGTTGTCTTCAGAACACAGAAAAGGTCTAAAAGATGTCTGGCTCATCTTAACATTGCTGGTACTGAGTGGTTAATATTTGTTTCTTGATAGTGTCAGTGACAGAGCTACACTTGACTGACCAAATAATGTTTTAAAATTTTAACCAAGATGGTGGTTCCCATGCTATGGGTGGGTCAATGGTCCATCTGCTTTTGGTGAAAAAGCTCCTTTGTGACTTTTTTGTATGTCTTGAATGAGTTTCTCAAATGAATCTCCTTGGAGAAAGATATCACTGATGTGCTATAACTGTTCTCCTGGAGAAAGTTGAATGGGGTTAAATTCTTTACTATTAATATATAGATTGTGAGAGATGGCAGGGATATTGAGGTATTCCAATGGTAGTCATAGAGAAAGCAATGGCAACTCACTCCATTATTCTTGCCTAGGAAATCCCATGAACAAAGGAAAGTGGTGGGCTACAGTTCACGGGGTTGCAAAGAATTGGACAGAACTGAGCACCCAAGAAAAACACAGCACAAAGGGTACTCAGGCAAAGATGCATTGTTTCTTTGATCTAAAAGTTAACTGTAGCCAAGAGGCATTTGAAATAGGCACTGAAGAGAAATATTACCCAAATCTATGACTGCAAAGTGTTTATTACTTTCTGATTGGGTAGAGTCTAGATTTTCAATATTATTTTAAATAAGAGACCTAATAGGGGAAACCATAGTATAAAAGTTGCTTAAATTCACAAGGAGACTCCATTATTCTTTCCAAGCTTAAAATCAAGCCAAATTATGCTGTTAAATGGAGAAATGCTGAAACAAATCTCTCCTTAACAAAATAAAATTTTTATATTAGTTTCAGTCCTTGAAGGCCTGTTTCAATTTATATTGAATCATATTGACAATTTTAATTGAGTAGGGATAAGGTGAGGTCTATGGAAGACCCCATTTTTGTCAAGCTGATTGTTAAGTGCCAAGACCTAAACATTTAAATATATTACTCATTGGGTCAGCATGCCATGCCTAGTAGGAGATATTTTAGAGTAATAGATGCTATAACTTCAGGGTATTTTAGACAAGGTAATGGCTGCAATTAGGACACACTGAAACCATACTCATAGAAAATGAGATAATCTAATCACACTAGGACCACATCCTTGTCTAACTCAATGAAACTAAGCCATGCCTGTGGGGCCACCCAAGATGGACGGGTCATGGTGGAGAGGTCTGACAGAATGTGGTCCACTGGAGAAGGGAATGGCAAACCACTTCAGTATTCTTGCCTTCAGAGCCCCATGAACAGTATGAAAAGGCAAAATGATAGGATACTGAAAGAGGAACTCCCCAGGTCATTGGGTGCCCAATATGCTACTCAAGATCAGTGCAGAGATAACTTCAGAGAGAATGAAGGGATGGAGCAAAAGCAAAAACAATACCTAGCTGTGCATGTGACTGGTGATAGAAGCAAGGTCCGATGCTGTAAAGAGCAATATTGCATAGGAACCTGGAATGTCAGGTCCATGAATCAAGGCAAATTGGAAGTGGTCAAACAAGAGATGGCAAGAGTGAACGTCGACATTCTAGGAATCAGCAAACTCAAATGGACTGGAATGGGTGAATTTAACTCAGATGACCATTATATCTACTACGGCGGGCAGGATCTCTCAGAAGAAATGGAGTAACCATCATGATCAACAAGAGTCTGAAATGCAATACTTGGATGCAGTCTCAAAAACGACAGAATGATCTTGGTTCATTTCCAAGGCAAAACATTCAATATAGTAATCCAAGTCTATGCTACAACCAGTAACGCTGAAGAAGCTGAAGTTGAACGGTTTTATGAAGACCTACAAGACCTTTTAGAACTAACACCCACAAAAGATGTCCTTTTCATTATAGGGGAGTGGAATGCAAAAGTAGGAAGTCAAGAAACACCTGGAGTAACAGGCAAATTTGGCCTTGGAATGCAGAATGAAGCAGGGCAAAGACTAATAGAGTTTTGCCAAGAAAATGCACTGGTCATAGCAAACAGCCTCTTCCAACAACACAAGAGAAGACTCTACACATGGACATCACCAGATGGTCAACACCAAAATCAGATTGATTATATTCTTTGCAGCCAAAGATGGAGGAGCTCTATACAGACAACAAAAACAAGACCAGGAGCTGACTGTGGCTCAGATCATGAACTTCTTTTTACCAAATTCAGGCAAATTTGAAGAAAGTAGGGAAAATCACTAGACCATTCAGGTATGACCTAAATCAAATCCCTTATTATTATACAGTGGAAGTGAGAAATAGATTTAAGGGACTAGATCTGACAGAGTACCTGATAAACTATGGATGGAGGTTCATGACATTGTACAGGAGACAGGGATCAAGACCATCCACAAGGAAAAGAAATGCAAGAAAGCAAAATGGCTGTCCAGGGAGGCCTTACAAAGAGCTGTGAAAAGAAGAGAAGCGAAAAGCAAAGGAGAAAATGAAAATATGAGCATCTGAATGCAGAGTTCCAAAGAATGGCAAGGAGAGATAAGAAAGCCTTCTTCAGTGATCAATGCAAAGAAATAGAGGAAAACAACAGAATGGGAAAGACTAGAGATCTCTTCAAGAAAATTAGAGATATCAAGGGAACATTTCATGCAGAGATGGGCTCAATAAAGGACAGAAATGGTATGGACCTAACAGAAGCAGAAGACATTAAGAGGAGGTGGCAAGAATACACAGAACTGTACAAGAAAGATCTTCATGACCCAGATAATCACAATGGTGTTATCACTCACCTAGAGCCAGACATCCTGGAATGTGAAGTCAAGTGGGCCTTAGAAAGCATCATTACGAACAAAGCTAGTGGAGGGGATGGAATTCCAGTTGAGCGATTTCAAATCCTGAAAGACAATGCTGTGAAAATGCTGCACTCAATATGTCAGCAAATTTGGAAAACTCAGTAGTGGCCACAGGACTGGAAAGGTCAGTTTTCATTCCAATTCCAAAGAAAGGCAATGCCAAAGAATGCTCAAACTACCGCATAATTGCACTCATCTCACATGCTAGTAAAGTAATGCTCAAAATTCTCCAAGCCAGGGTTCAGCAATACGTGAACCATGAACTTCCAGATGTTCAATTTGGTTTAGAAAAGGCAGAGGAACCACCAATCAAATTGCCAACATTCGCTGGATCATGGAAAAAGCAAGAGAGTTCCAGAAAAACATCTATTTCTGCTTTGCCTATGCCAAAGCCTTTGACTGTGTGGATCACAATAAACTGTGGAAAATTCTGAAAGGGAAGGGAATACCAGACCACCTGACCTGCCTCTTGAGAAACCTATATGCAGGTCAGGCAGCAACAGTTAGAACTGGACCTGGAACAACAGACTGGTTTCTAATAGGAAAAGGAGTACTTCAAGGCTGTATATTGTCACCCTGCTTATTTAACTTCTATGCAGAGTACATCATGAGACACTCTGGATTGGAAGAAGCACAAGCTGAATCAAGATTGCTGGGAGAAATATCAGTAACCTCAGATAATACAGATGACACCTCCTTATGGCAAAAATTGAAGAGGAACTAAAAAGCCTCTTGAGGAAATTGAAAGAGGTGAGTGAAAAAGTTGGCTTAAAGCTCAACATTGAAAACGAAGATCATGGCATCTAGTCCCATCACTTCATGGCAAATAGATGGGGAAACAGTGGAAACAGTGTCAGACTTTATTTTTTGGGCTCCAAAATCACTGCAGATGGTGACTGCAGCCATGAAATTAATGATGCCTACTCCTTGGAAGGAAAGTTATGACCAACCTAGATAGTATATTGAAAAGCAGAGACATTACTTTGCCAACAAATGTCCGTCTAGTTCAAGGCTATGATTTTTCCAGTGGTCATGTATGGATGTGAGAATTGGATTGTGAAGAAAGCTGAGCACCGAAGAACTGATGCTTTTGAACTGTGGTGTTGGAGAAGACTCTTGAGAGTCCCTTGGACTGCAAGGAGATCAACCAATCCATTCTGAAGGAGATCAGTCCTGGGATTTCTTTGGAAGGAATGATGCTAAAGCTGATGCTCCAGTACTTTGGCCACCTCATGTGACTCATTGGAGAAGACTGATGCTGGGAGGGATTGGTGGCAAGAGGAGATGGGGACGACAGAGGATGAGATGGCTGGATGGCATCACTGATTCAATGGACGTGAGTCTGACTGAACTCCGGGAGTTGGTGATGGACAGGGAGGCCTGGCATGCTGCAATTCATGGGGTCGCAAAGAGTCGGACATGACTGAGCAATTGAACTGAACTGAACTGAATGGCTGCAATATAGTTAAGGTGAGACTTTTTAATTTGGTAACTCCCGCAAGGTACTTCCCAGGTGGCACTAGTGGTAGAAACCTGCCTGCCAATGCAAGAAATGTAGTGAGATGCAGATTCAATCCCTGGGTCAGGAAGATCCCCTAGAGAAGGGCATGGCAGCCCACTCCAGTATTCTTGCCTGGAGGATCCCAAGGGCAGAGGACCCTGCTGGACTGCAGCACATAGGGTTGCAATGAGTTAGACACAACTCAAGGGACTTAGCATGTGCACACACACACACAACCCCCCCGAGAAATAGAGGGTACCTTATTTAAATTTGGACTTCCCTGTGACTCAGACTGTAAAGAATCTGTCTGCAATGCAGGAGACCTGGGTTGACCCCTTCCTGGGGTCAGGAAGATCCCTAGGAGAAGGGAAAGGCAACTGACTCGAGTGTTCTTGCCTGGAGAACTCCAGGGATAGATGAGCCTGGTGGACTGCAGTTCATGGGGTCACAAAGTGTTGGACATGACTGAAAGACTAACACTTCACTGAAATTTAGTGGAATCCCAGGTATAAATATAACTTGAATTTCAGCATCAATAAAGGCTATTAAAATTTGTCATTTGGTGCATTTTAGCAGATGTCACAGTTAATTCAGAACCTATGTTGTAGAGGTATAAAAGTTTAATCAGTGCTGTTTTATGTTTTCTTGTATAAATGTTTTTAGTAAATTTTGGATTTTCAAATGGGTCAAATTTTGGGCCTCTGTTTTATTTTCTGTTTCTTTCCTCTGTATCTAGACAATGACTATACTTCATTTCTTTTCTTCTTTCTCTTCCTCTTTTTCTCCTTCTTCTTCTTGGTTACTAGATCTACTCCAGGGGGGATTCTCTCTACCCTGAGTAAGTTGATGAGTTTCTTTATAAACATATATAATTTAAATCAGCATCATCAGGATTAGGGGGCTCCCTTGTGACAGTAGTTGCTGTATATGTTTTAAGGACCCACAGTTTGAATTAACCATGAGGTTGCGCCATAGACTTGGATTACCATGATGTTGAATGGTTTGCCTTGGAAACAAACAGAAATCATTCTGCTGTTTTTGAGATATCATTCAAGTACTGCATTTCAGACTATTGTTGACTCTTATGGCTACTCCATTTCTTCTAAGGGATTTCTGCTCACAGTAGTAGATATAATGGTTATCTGAACTAAATTCACCCATTTCAGTCCATTTGAGTTTGCTGATTCCTTGAATGTCGATGTTCACTCTTGCCATCTCCTGGTTGACCACTACCAATTCATGGACCTAACATTCCAGGTTCCTATGCAATATTGTTCTTTACAGCATTGGACCTTGCTTCTATCACCAGTCACACCCACAACTGGGTGTTGTTTTTGCTTTGGTTCCATTCCTTGATTCTTTCTGAAGTTATTTCTCCACTGATCTCCAGTAGTATATTGGGCACCTACCGACCTGGGGAGTTCATCTTTCAGTGTCCTATCTTTTTGCCTTTTCATATTGTTCATGGGGTTCTCAAGGCAAGAATACTGAAGTGATTTGCCATTCCCTTCTCCAGTGGACCACATTCTGTCAGACCTCTCCACCATGACCCGTCTGTCTTGGGTGGCCCCACACAGCATCACTTAGTTTCATTGAGTTAGACAAGGTGTGGTCCGTGTGATCAGATAAAGGAGATAAGTCCTGGGTGTTCATTGGAAGGACTGATGTTGAAGCTGAAACTCCAATACTTTGGCCACCTGTTGAGAAGCGCTGATTCATTTAAAAAGACCCTGATGCTGGGAAAGATTGAAGGCAGGAGGAGAAGGGGACAACAGAGGATGAGATGGTTTGATGGCATCACCAACTCAATGAACATGAGTTTGGGTAAACTCCAGGAGTTGGTGATAGACAGGGAGGCCTGGCATGCTGTGGTTCATGAGGTCGCAAAGAGTCAGACATGACTGAGTGAACTGAGCTGAACTGTGCCATAGAGGTGCCATGGATATGTTTCTCTAAAATCCCAATGAACAGAGTTTTTTCTTTGACCCCAGAGACATAAGCAGCAGCACCAGTAGAAGTGTTGTATAACCATCTGCTTTTAGGAATGTGACCTCAACACACCACATGGTGACTGTTCTTCCTCTATACAAGTGAACACCTGATGGAGCAATGTGTTGCAAAGAACATCAGTTTTTCCTCTGAGTACTTTATAGAACAAGGGCCTCTTTCTGGTTTAGACACATAAACAGCAGTCCCAGGGTAAGAGTTGTTCTCCTGAGCATAGCATCAGTCATGGCTTGTACTGGAATTGCAACACATGATTTAGTCTAAGACACAAAGATAGTCTGGGCCATGACATTCATCTCAGGGTCAATTTAAGGGAGGCCAAGTCCCATATGCCTGTCCTTAAAGATCAATCATTGAAACTTCCAACATATTGATAGTTTGTTCATCTATAAGAGACACAGTAGGACTCAGCAAATCCAGCACAGAGAAGCATAGCTCAAAGAACATGCTTGCCAGCAGGCAGCAAACTGAAGCAAAAAGTAATGACAACTGGTGATCATTACCTAGACAAACTGCTTATAATGCCAACTGTTGTAATCAATCCACAAAGATAGGGTAGACACTGCACTCATCATTTGGTTTCAGTCTTGAGACTGATAATGCTAAACACACACAAACACGCGTGCATGTACACACACACCCCAAGAGGGTATGAAAAGTTTTGTTACTTATATAATGAGGCTTTCTGGGATGAGAACAGGATAACATCCCAAGATGATCTAAAAGAAGATAGGTTCTGTTTTATGGTTAGGGAGTGGAGCTGATTCAGAATTCTTATACATAGGCCAGAGATTGTTTACTTTGAACTTCTTATAAACACAAGAAGAGAGAGCATCAGGCTTACTTTATCAGCTTCACCAAATGTGGAGGAGAAATGGTGGGGCTTTAAAGCAGTCAGGAATCAAACATCAAAACTGGAGTTATTCATTACTATAGTTCAAAATTATCTCCCTGGTCTCTGATTATTGTTCAGTTTCCTTGTGAAAGAACATTATGGTAATATTAAATATCTTTTGGGAATAGGTAGGCAAAAATAAATCCATGCCTATATAACATTAATACTAATATATGACAAAGGCCTAAATTTTAAATTGAAGAAGTTTAAAAAATGAATGTGGGAAATATTAAAGGATACCAAAGCTATTTTAGAATTGCATGTAAAGCAGAGTATAATAATTCAGGTAATAATATGAAATGATATACACATGTTATTAAAGTTTCAGTTCTTTCATATATAATGATTTTATGGGTTGTACCAAGCTGCATATGATATTACCTTTCAATGATCATGTAATCAGATTTCATTCTGCATAGCCTAATTTATCTGCTTAAATTATCACACATTAAAATTGAACTTAAATAATCCAGTATTGAATATGTATAAACATTCATAAAAGAGTAGTTATTAATTCCACTACAAGATATTAAAGCCAACTGAAATTCTAGATACCCAGCAAATACTACAATGACCTAAATGATAATACTCAAGATAGAAAGGGAAACCTCACTAAGGTTTCCTTAACCTCGTTTTTTAACCTCACTAAGATTTAGATATACAACCAACCCATTAAGTCTCTCTATACATCTCAGATACACATGGATCATGCTTTACACTAAATAAATAATATGATTGTTCATAACTCTATTACAAGAAAACTTGCATTTTAAATGACTTTTATTGCAGATAATAGTCTCTGAAAAAGTGCATTAAAGGTTTCTCTCTTTTTTTAAGAGAAAAATAAGTATTAAGGTTAATTAAAAATCTGCATGTTTGAGTCTTAGAGGGCAGTAGATATTAATTATGATTCTATTATTTTGAATGTATTAATTTCAATTTTTTTTAAAAAAGTAGTAGATACTCTTTTAAATGTTTCTCTTTTATCCAAAGAGGAAATATGGAGGCAAGAGTTTAAAAATCTAGGAGAAACAAAAACTGTAACCTATCTGTTGAAATAGGGTTCTTTTATTTGGAGGGAAGCCTAGGATATTGCAATGCTAGAGAAGCTTCAGCATATTCTTAAAAAATTAAACATCCAAGATATAATTTAAGACATAAATTTATAAAGCTCTAGCTAAATAATTTACTTAGGATTAACAGCTAATTAATTGCAAAATCAGACTTTAACCCTCAAAGCAGTAGCTCTAAGATGCCATTGTAATTAAGAGACTAACGAATATCAACTCTTGAGTACAAAAGACACAATGTCTACTAGAAAAAAGTAAACAATTTAATTAGAAATGTAAATTTTTCCATGCAGTTGATGACCAGTATAAAACAGTGGAAAATAAGCTTACTAAACAAAAGGCACAGTACATTAAATACTGCCTGCACAAGAAATACACTAGAAATAAAGCTATAGGAACAAATTTTATCTGTAAAGAAGTATCCTTAATTTGTATGATAGGATTATTTCACTGATTTTCTAAAGTTTGTATTAAGTAAACCTTTTTAAAAAAATAATAAACATTATTTTTCATGTGATCACATATTTACTATGTGTAACAGGGGAACACTTTGGTATCAAATAACAAAATATCAATGTATGACCAAGAGAGGCATGAAATATGTAGACATTTATTGTTGAATTAACACATATCATAACTAGATGGAATGGTATTTACCTAGCTGTTAAACTATGTATTCAAGGAACTGGTATCTTTCTATATTATTGCCCTACTATCTTAAACATGTTGGATTTTCTTCTTCATGGTGTCCTTCAAATTTACAAAATGGTAGCCACAGTCCCACATCTGCATTAAAGGCAATACTAAAAGGAAAGGAGTAATGGTAGCTAGATTGTGAAGTGTTTTATCAGTAAAGCAAAAGTTTTCTCAGAATTCCATGAGCCCTAGTCTTCCAGTGACAACTTATTGGTTATATCTGGGACAAGTGGCCATTTTTAACTCAAGAGAAGATAAGAAAGCCACTATAGTTGTAATTAGCAAGAGAGAACTGGTTTGAAAATGCAAGTTGTGCTACCTAACCAATGGGATCAGCCACATCAAGCCACATTTGACCAGCAATTTTTCCATAAGAAAATGTGGGAACTGTGACAAGAGAAACCACATAGATTCTTTTTTTTTTTTTAATTTTATTATTATTATTTTTTTACTTTACAATACTGTATTGGTTTTGCCATATATCAACATGAATCCACCACGGGTGTACATAAGTTCCTACTCCTGCTTTGAAACACATAGATTCTTAGAAAGAAATATTTTCAGTTATTACATTGGGATTATATGTAGATAATATATAATACATATATATGCATAGTCAGACACAACTGAGCAACTTCACTTTCACTTTTCACTTTCATGCATTGGAGAAGGAAATGGCAACCCACTCCAGTGTTCTTGCCTGGAGAATCCCAGGGACGGGGGAGCCTGGTGGGCTGCCGTTTATGGAGTCGCACAGAGTCAGACACAACTGAAGCGACTTAGCAGCAGCAGCAGCAGCATGCATAGTATAAATTTTATTTATGTGAATCTTTGATAAAAGTAAACATATATGGGAAACAGAGAAAATCCAGTTTCAGCACTGCAGGGCCATACAGCATGGGATGGAACAACAGCTCTAATGAGGGGCTGCCTATCCTTTCCTGAGTTAAGAGCCAAGACAATTTGACTTCATTGTTCAAGCAATAAGTGTGTTGAGTTTTGAGGTGTGTTAATTATCATTACTCTTCCCTTCATATGGATTCTGCATAAAGTGAGAAATAGATCTAGGTTTTAAAGTAAGATATTGGTATCATCTTTGTTAAGGGTAAATCTGGACTGAATAATGTAACTTTCATCAGGGGCCAAACTTTGGTCTTACTCCTACTTCCTCAGTTATATAATTCACTCATACTCATGGAGGATCAGAGCATTATTAAAAATCTTTATAACTAAAAAGAAAGAGAGGAGGCTCAGGAAGACAAGAGACAGAGGGAGAGGAAACTCAGTCTGCCTTGATTAAGCTATTTGCTTTCTTGGAGGTTCTGAAGCATGAGAGGAGATATCCCTTTGTTATTTGAGCAATTCCTTGCTACGTGTGTTGATAAGGATTTCCTCCTACCACAAAACCTGAAAAACTCAGACTTGCTTTCCAAATACACCTGGTGTCTGAGACAAAAGTACTAGTCCAAGACTTCGTTAGCCAGATGCCTCTCTCTCAGATACCAATTTGGGAACTAGAGAAGCATGAACTGTGCCTTCCCTGATGGCAGTGGCTGTGGCAACAGCAAATGCTTTCTGGTACAATGATGCTGGTGGTACCAAGGCTGGGATTCAGGGCTGAACTGTAGTGGTGGCAACAGTACCAGTAAACACACTTTTCCATGCAAAAGAAAAATCAGATTTCTCACTCAATTGACACTATTGCATCATTTTGGACATGGTTCTATTTTCTGTTGTGTCCTTTGTTTGAGCCCATTTAAGATAATATTGCTGAATGAACAAACCAAAATCTCAGGGTTAAAAATGATAAGCATTTATTTCTAGGACTTATACCTTAAGACCAGCCCTTTTGCGGAAGATGCTGAGTCTGTGAGACAGAAAAGAGAGATGGTAGAATCATGCAATGCCTCTTAAAGCTTCTTTTCAGAAGTGCTGTGAAAAAATTCCATTTACATTTAATTGTCCAAAGTAAGACACAGAACAAAGCTTGATATCAGCAGTTTAGGGATCCATGTGCTTGTTGTTATCTCTTTTGTGTATTTTTTTAATTTTTTTTTTCTTTTGTGTATTTTTAAAAACTTGGTTCTTAACACTTTTTTGTCAATACTGTGAACCATGCAATATATTTTCAGTGAAATTCTATTCTGCAAGATGAATACCTGTAGTAGAACAGGACTTAAGCCCCAACTCAGGTGCTCTGACTATGTAGATAGGAGCAGAGAAAGGATCTATTATGACAGAACAAGTTGGTAGCATCACTGGCAGAAAAAATGTTTCCCTGTTCTTCATTACAGCATAGTGGTTAAGAACTAGACTTGCAGCCATAATGCTTTTGTTAGGATCTCAACTTTTGTGGTTTTTATCTCGACAGCCTTCGGCAAACCATTCAATTGAGTCCCAATTTCCTTGTCTGCAGAAATGTAACAAGGTATCCATTTCTGTGGGCAGTCGTAGGGATTAAAAGGATTAAGTCAAAGACATAGAATAGTGTGTGATCCACTGTCACTTGGTCATGTCCGACCTTTGTGGCCCCACAGATATAGTCCACCAGGCTCCTCGTGTCCATGGAATTCTCTAGGCAAGAATACTGGAATGGGTAACCATTCCCTTCTCCAAGGGATTTACCCAACCCAGGGATCACCTGGGTCTCCTGCATGACAGGCACATTCTTTACCCTCTGAGCCACTATGGAAGCTCCATGTGAACTGTAATAAACACTTAATTATAGATATTATTAGAGTTATTATTTTATTGTTACCACTAAAACATGGCTGGAGATTGCTATTAACTCCTATTTCAAGAGATGTGGTAGTAACTCAAAAAAATGCAGAAAACAGCTCTCCTCTCCAGAGAGAAACAAGAAGTCAGAGCAGGGTGAGGTCAGTGTGAGCCAGAGTAGTTACTTTAAATCGCATCTCATAAAAGAAGTTAATCGTGAGTTTAACTGTATTTGTTTAGCCCCTCCAGTGCTTTGGAAAACCGATCAACCAAAACACAGCACAGTACTCATGATAAGTTTCTACATAATTGTTACGCTCAGAAATAGCCTCTGACTGGAATAGATTTGTTGGAGAAATTATTTCACTGGATAAAACTTAGTACTGTTCCACTTTAAAGGAATAGTTGATAATACAGCACCTCCAATTTTGGCTGAAATGTTGCTTTGTCACTGTGTGTACGTGTGTATATATATGAGCTTAATGGCAGTACCAGTGAGGAAAAAATTACAGTCTGAACTTTTGCACAGCCCATTGTGCTGACTGCACCTGCGCATCAAGGAATGACACTTGCATACGGACTTAATGTTGTCAGTTGCACCTCATGTATTAAATTCCATCCAACACAAATATACAGAGAGAAAATAGAAAGGAAGGAAAGTTACTGTCAGTAGGGGCAATTTGATAATTATTTTTGCAGGTAAACAATGGAATTTGGAATGAAAAGCTTAGGAGATAATGGAGAAAGGCGGATGATAATCAACACTTAAAATTCCTAAATAGGCAATCTTATGCTGATTGCATTAAAAATAAATAAAATGAAATAACTGAATGAAAGAGAAGTAAGTACTATAAATTCATTTCCATTTTCTTCATTTTCACTGGGAAAAAAGAAGTTGTGTTACCTGATAAAAGGGGAGAAGCTAATGATAAAATAAGTTAGACGATTTAAAAATTGGAAGTTGCAGGAATATGAGAGGTATAAATATAATAAATTTATTCAAACACAGTACATAGCTATTATTATAAATTATTAGCTAGACAGCTAAATGAACTGTTGATTATGCAGCATGTATAATTTTAGAAAAGTATTCTTATGAGAATAACATTTGCATTTTTCTGACTTATTTGAAAATCTTAGCTCTTCTTGTAAATTAGTGTTTTTTAATGAATTTCTTAGGTTTTCAGAGAAATAAGGAAACAATGACAAAGAGAAAACTTGTGGGTATATTTCAGGACAGTCATAAATCTGTAACTATATTGCATTAGTATATTTTATTATAAAAACTCAAATGTTTACAAATGAGTCTAAATCATGCTGACAATCAGCATCATGCTCATTGTCTTTGATGGCAAAGAGGCAGCAATGACAACACAACTTTTAGAGGCCAAAGAGCATATAGATATGCTATATATTGTTATATGTACATGGATGGGAAAACTTTCTCTGCTTTGAAATATTCATAAAATGCAAATCTTTTTTCAATTAAAAATTAAAAGCTGTTGTTCAGGCGTTCAGCCATGTCCAATTCTTTGCAATACAATAGACTGAAGCATGCCAGGGTTCCCTGTCCTTCACTATCTCCTGTAGTTTGCTCAAACTCATGTCTATTAAGTCAGTAATGCCATCCAACCATCTCATCCTCTGTCACAGCCTTCTCCTCATGCTCTCAGTCATTCCCAGCATCAGGGTCTTTTTCAGTGAGTCAGTTCTTCACATCAGGTGGCTAAGGTATTGGAACCTCAGCTTCAGCATCAGTTCTTCCAATGAATATTCAGGGTTGATTTCCTTTAGAATTGACTGGTTTGATCTTCTTTCAGTCCAAGGGACTCTCAAGACTACTCCAGCACAACAGTTCTAAACCATCAATTCTTCAGCACTCTACATTATTTATAGTCCAACTCTCACATCCGTACATGACTACTGGAAAAAAACAAAGCTTTGAGTATACAGAACTTTGTCAACAAAGTGGTGTCTCTGCTTTTTAATACACTTTCTAGGTTTTTCATAGCTTTTCTTCCAAGGAGCAAGCACCTTTTAATTTTACGGCTGCAGTCACCATCTGCAGTGATTTTGGAGCTCAAGAAAATAAAGCCTATCACTGTTTCCATTTTTTTTTTCTTCATCTATTTGCCAAGAAATGATGGGGCTGGATGCCATGATCTTAATTTTTTTAATATTGAGTTTTAAGCCAGCCCTTTCACTCTCCTCTATCACTTTCATCAAGAAGTTCTTTAGTTCCTCTTTATTTTCTGCCATTAGGGTGTATCATCTGCATACCTGAGGTTATTGATATTTCTGCTAGCATTCTTGATTCCACCTCGTGCTTCATCCAGCCCAGCATTTCACATGATGTACTCTGTAAATGAGTTAAATAAGCAGGGTCACAATATACATGCCTGATATACTCCTTTGCCAATTTTGAACCAGTACATTGTTCTATGTCCAGTTCTAACCATTGCTCCTTGACCTGCATACAGATTTCTCAAGAGGCAGGTAAAGTGGCCTGGTATCCCCATCTTTTGAAGAATTTTCCACTGTTTGATGTGATCCACACAGTTAAAGGCTTTAGTGTAGTCAGCAAAGCAAAAGTAGATGTTTTTCTGGAATTCACTTGCTTTTTCTATGATCCAGCAGGTGTGGGTGATTTGATATCTGGTTCCTCTGCCTTTTCTAAATCTAGCTTGTACATATGGAAGTTCTCAGTTCATGACTGTTGAAGCCTAGCTTGAATGATCTTGAGCATTACCTTGCTAGCGTGTGAAATGAGCACTATGGTGGGGAAGTTTGAACATTGTTTGACATTGCCCTTCTTTTAAAGGCATATGGAATATTTGATGAAAAATATAAGTAATAAAAAGGGGTTGGGAAAGTGAATTATCTGTTGATAAAATTAAAATCAATAAGGCACATTGCTAGATGCTCTAAATGTGTTATATCATCCACACAAAATTCCTATGAAAGCAGTAAAAAAACATATTTGGCAGTGGGGAGATCTCATGTTCATAGAGAGAGTATAGTTTTTCCAGGGTTCCATGGTTGGCAAAGGGCAAACCCAAACTAGAAAGCATTCATCATTGTACCTTGGACTAAAATGTTAAAACAAGAGAGAAAATCTACAATATAGACATTCAGTTCAGTTCCGTTCAGTTGCTCAGTCATGTCCGACTCTTTGCAACCCCATGAATCGCAGCACGCCAGGCCTCCCTGTCCATCACCATCTCCCGGAGTTCAGTCAGACTCACGTCCATTGAATCAGTGATGCCATCCAGCCATCTCATCCTCTGTCGTCCCCTTCTCCTCCTGTCCCCAATCCCTCCCAGCATCAGAGTCTTTTCCAATGAGTCAACTCTTTGCATGAGGTGGCCAAAGTGCTGGAGTTTCAGCTTTAGAATCATTCCTTCCAAAGAAATCCCAGGGCTGATCTCCTTCAGAGTGGAATGGTTGGATCTCCTTGCAGTCCAAGGGACTCTCAAGAGTCTTCTCTAACACCACAGTTCAAAAACATCAATTCTTCGGTGCTCAGCCTTCTTCACAGTCCAACTCTCACATCCATACATGACCCCAGGAAAAACCATAGCCTTGACTAGATGGACCTTGGTCGGCAAAGTAATGTCTCTGCTTTTCAATGTGCTATCTAGGTTGGTCATAACTTTTCTTCCAAGGAGCAAGCGTCTTTTAATTTCATGGCTGCATCACCATCTGCAGTGATTTTGGAGCCCCAAAAAATAAAGTCTGACACTGTTTCCACTTTTTCCCCATCTATTTCCCATGAAATGATGGGATTGGATGCCATGATCTTTTTCTGAATGTTGAGCTTTAAGCCAACTTTTTCACTCTCCTCTCTCACTTTCATCAAGAGGCTTTTTAGCTCCTCTTCACTTTCTGCCATAAGGGTGGTGTCATCTGCATATCTGAGGTTATTGATATTTCTCCCGGCAATCTTGATTCCATCTTGTGTTTCTTCCAGTCCAGAATATCAAATAAACTATGTATTCTACAGATACGAGCTCTAAGCAAAGAAAAAGAAAAGGCGAATAGTCACCTGAGCTTGAAGTTCCTCCAAAAACCCATGCAACCTCATTACATGCAGTCTAATTGTGTGGTCAATGTCAGTCATCATAGTTCATTCATCTTAATAATGAATAACATATACATCTATATCTATATATATTTGGACACACATAAAACTTAAATTATCCTTTGAAGCCAAAGATGGAGAAGCTCTATACAGTAGGAAAATACAAGACCAGGAGAAAGTGCTACATTCAATATGTCAGCAAATTTGGAAAACTCAGTAGTGGCCACAGGAATGGAAAACGTCAGTTTTCATTCCAATCCCAAAGAAAGGCAATGCCAAAGAATGCTCAAACTACTGCACAGTTGCACTCATCTCACATGCTAGTAAAGTAATGCTCAAAATTCTCCAAGCCAGGCTTCAGCAATATGTGAACTGTGAACTTCCAGATGTTCAATTTGGTTTTAGAAAAGGCAGAGGAACCAGAGATCAAATTGCGAACATCTGCTGGATCATGGAAAAAGAAAGAGAGTTCCCGAAAAACATCTATTTCTGCTTGATTGACTATGCCAAAGCCTTTGACTGTGTGGATCACAATCAACTGTGGAAAATTCTGAAAGAGATGGGACTACCAGACCACCTGACCTGCCTCTTGAGAAACTTATATGCAGGTCAGGAAGCAAGAGTTAGAACTGGACATGGAACAACAGACTGGTTCCAAATAGGAAAAGGAGTACGTCAAGGCTGTATATTGTCACCCTGCTGATTTAACTTGTATGCAGAGTACATCATGAGAAATGCTTGGCCGGAAGAAGCACAAGCTGGAATCAAGATTGCCGGGAGAAATATCAATAATCTCAGATATGCAGATGATACCACCCTTATGGCAGAAAGTGAAGAAGAACTAAAGACCCTCTTGATGAAAGTGAAAGAGGAGAGTGAAAAAGTTGGCTTAAAGCTCAACATTCAGAAAACTAAGATCATGGCATCTGGTCCCATCACTTCATGGGAAATAGATGGAGAAACAGTGGAAACAGTGTCAGACTTTATTTTGGGGGGCTCCAAAATCACTGCAGATGGTGATTTTAGCCATGAAATAAAAGACGCTTACTTCTTGGAAGGAAAGTTATGACCAAACTAGATAGCATATTAAAAAGCAGAGACATTACTTTACCAACAAACGTCCATCTAGTCAAGGCTATGGTTTTTCCAGCAGTCATGTATGGATGTGAGAAATGGACTATAAAGAAAGCTGAGCACTGAAGAACTGATGCTTTTGAACTGTGGTGTTGGAGAAGACTCTTGAGAGTCCCTTGGACTGCAGGGAGATCCTACCAATCCATCCTAAAGGAGATCAATCCTGGTTGTTCACGGGAGGGACTGATGCTGAAGGTGAAACTCCAATACTTTGGCTACCTGATGTGAAGATCTGACTCATTTGAAAAGACCCTGATGCTCGAAAAGATTGAGGGCAGGATGAGAAGGGGATGACAGAGGATGAGATAGTTGGATGGCATCACTGACTCAATGCACATGGGTTTGGGTGCACTCCGGGAGTTGACGATGGATAGGGAGGCCTGGTGTGCTGCAATTCATGGAGTCGCAAAGAGTCCGACACGACTGAGTGACTGAACTGAACTGAAGAATTGAAAACTTAAATTAGAAAAGGCAAATAAGATTAATGAAAGCATGTTTTAAATTTCAACATGTATTTAACAGTATATTTGATATAAAAAGCTGTACATGTATAATATGTACAATTTGATGAATTGGTCATATGTAAACCTGACACCATCACCAAGATCAAGGTAATAGATACATCCAACACCTCTCAAAGTTTCCTTAGTGAGGGTAAGAGGTAAAAACAATTAATCTGAGATCTATCCTCTTAATAAATTCTGAAAGACACAATACCATGCTGTTAATTATGGGCACTATGTTACACTGTAGATATCTAGAACTTATTCACCTAGTGTAACTGAAACTTATTACTTTTTCTTATAATTCTCATTGAAGGACATATTGAAATCCAAAGCTCTGCATCATCTGGTCTTACTCTATTTGTCTCACATTATTTCTTATTATTCACTTCCTTTTGACTCAACAGTGAATCTTGCACTCTATCTAGGCTGAACTCTATTTGAACTAGTCACTTGCATTTCCAACTCTAAGATCTAGAGTTTGCTTTATATTAAAAGACTTTATATTAAATGCAATGAGGGGATACTGAGGCACCAACTTTATATGTTGCCTTATATTTCTTTGATTCTCCTTTAGCAGTGAATAAAACACAAATAGCTGGTTAAATAGGATATGCTTAGTAGTCAACAATATCAAGAAATTTTATCTTGTTAGATATCTGAATTCTGAACCAGAAAATATAAAATACAAGCAGAAACTTCTGAATGTTTTTCTCAGCATATTCTTCCTTTTGGCCTTTGCATTTCAGTTATAAAAATTAGATTCTAGTCTATAATTTATTGAATGGTAGGAGTCGCACAGAGTAGGACACGACTGAAGCAACTTAGAAGCAGTAGCAGCAGCACAATATATCAAAAAATAATATTTTAACTGTCAATACTGTAAGCTGAAGGGCTGTTTTTTTATTTTAATTTTTTTAATACCAAAAGCATTTTGTATTGGGGAATAACCAATTAACAATGTTGTGGTAGTTTCAGATGAACAGCAAAGTGACTCAGCCATACATATACATGTATTAATTCTTCCCCAAATACCCCTCCCATCCAGGCTGGCACATAACATTGAGCAGAGTTCCAGAGTGTTTTTAATCCCAATTTAATATATGTGAAAATATTCACAACTATTTTTCTTAGTTTCTCATATTGAACATTCTAACAATAAATTTAGAATATAGGATACAACAGCTTATTCAGATTAATTAAGTTTTAATGTATCTTAATATTCATGTGCATATAATATGGATTTGTTTTATTCTATTAGAATCCTGGTTTAAATGAATTATGTCAAGTCATACCTCTGTGTGCACATTAAATGCTCTATAAATGGCTGGGAAAATATTGTTTTTTTATCTTATTGTACTAAGTATTGAAGGATATATTTTGAATAAATAGAGTACTAATCATTATTTTCTACCTCTGCCTTTCTATTATGGTAGTCGTTTGAGTTTTTACATTTGGTTTAATCTCCATGACACCTCCAAATGAAATTTGAGGCTGAAAAAAAAACAGAAGTTTGGACACATGCTAATTTTTAATAGAACCTAAGTCAGAGTAAGGTACATCGAAAAGACTAAAAGCAGGATTTGAGAAAATTGACAACTACAAGACTATGACAATAAATAAGCATATAAATATAAAGATGATCAAATCCACTAAATTTTTCCCTTGGTCATGTATCAATACATCATCATGGGGGAAAAAATAAATGATGTTCAAAGTTGATTCTTAACTCTTTATAAGATAACATTAAAAATCAGAAATAATATCAATAAGTTCATTTATTTACTTGTATTTATATGCTCCCTTGACTGCATTTGAAGATTGAACTCCTTGAGCACTGCTCTTGAACCCATTATCAGCAGCTGGTTCTCTGTTGCCCATGGGAAAACTCCTCAACTTTTGACCATTCTGACTTTGAACACTGAGTCTCTTCTCTGTTACTTTTGCTACTTCACTCATAGCAAGCATGAGATATTAATGTAAACTAAATAATGAAATCATTGTCTCCACAATTCTGGGTGCCATCTGCCTATATATTTTCCTAATCGAAAACTTGAAATTGCAAAATCTTGACACTGCGTTTTATCTTTCTCCATCTGAAACTTGGTTCTTCTGTGGGCATATCTCCTTGCTTTGTCAGTTTTAATTCTCGAATGTGGGCTAATGTCAGAACCTATTCCCTCTTAACTATTTGCTCTTCACCAGGAATCTCAAGATGTGGGATTATTTTATTCAAAGTTTGGTAATATATTTTAGATTGCTTTCTTTAAAACATTTAATGCAAGAAACATCTTTTATCTCAGGGTATCAGAAAATGAACATACAGTTGTTTTTTAGAAGTGATACTGCTGTAGTCTCCAAAGAGTAGAAAGATCATGCTTAGAATCTACATTGAAGCTAATTCTCAGTTTTCTAAATTGTCAGACATGACTCTTAACTTAACAAGTTTCACCCTCAGATGTTTCTCCATTCTATTAAGTTTTTTATGGGAACTAAGATAATATATTTTTCCAGTGGTCATGTATGGATGTGAGAGTTGAACTATAAAGAAAGCTGAGCACTGAAGAATTGATGCTTTTGAACTGTGGTGTTGAAGAAGACTCTTGAGAGTCTCTTGGACTGCAAGGAGATCCAACCAGTTCGTCCTAAAGGAAATCAGTCCTGAATATCCCTTGGAAGGACTGATGCTGAAGCTGAAACTTCAATACTTTGGCCACCTGACACAAAGAGCTGACTCATTTGAAAAGACCTGATTCTGGGAAAGATTGAAGGCAGGAGGAGAAGGGGATGACAGAGGATGAGATGGTTGGATGGCATCACTGACTCAATGGCCATGAGTTTGAGTAAACTCTGTGAGTTGGTGATGGACAGGAAGGCCTGGCATGCTGCAGTCCATGGGGTAGCAAGGAGTTGGACACAACTGAGCAACTGAACTGACTCACTAAACTGACTGAAGATAATATGACCATGAAAAGATAATTGGGTCAGTATGTCAAAAATAATACCAATTCTTCTTACTTACAGTTTATTATTTGACTCATTTATTTAAAGCAATGCTCTATGTTTAGAAAGAAAAACATAAGACATAGTTTTTGTCAACAAGTGTCTTCCAGTGTATAATGGAGAGGCTGACATAAAAGTAGATAACTTTATAATGAATTGTGTTCCTTTCTTTATAGCCAATGATGTTATAATATATTATAATTAAAAATATAGTAGTAACAACTTTTGGATATACATATATTATAAAAGAATATGTATGTGATCCCTTATTCTTTAAATTTTATGGTTTATTTGGAATTACATTAAATATATAAATAAATTTGAAAAAATTATCTCTTTTGCAATAAGGTTTCTTCACAATTATCTAAATTTACTGTTGATCTCAATAAAATATGAACACTTCATAGAACTCTTAAATATTCACAGAGTCAAATTTACCTTCCATTCTTCTTTGTTGAAGACATCATTTGAAGGTAAACTCTACCAAGATAAGGGTGCTGGATGAGTCATTACAATGGAAACTATGGGAGGATTCACACAAGAGAGGCCTGTGAGCTAAGCAGGGTTGGATATGGAAGATCCTTGGAAAAATGGAGAGGTGAGATGTGTACATTCTGGGTCAAGGGACTAGAGTGTAAGGAACTGAAAGAGTATAGATTCAGTTCACATGTAGAGTATGAGATGAAATCAAAGAAGATGAGATTCTGGACACCAGTTGCAGTCAAACTGTGAAGATTCTTCCATGCTGTACTAAGGAATTTCAATTTTATACTATGGGTACTGAAATCGACCAGCAAATAAAAGCACACATTTAATAAGAAAATGTTATGTACTAAAGTAAGGTGAGGAAATCTAAGGAAGAAACTGGGTAGCTGGTAAGTTTAACAAAACAAATACTTAATCCAACATAGGCTATAGGAATCACAGAGAAATACAGATTGGCCAAACACGTGGCTTGATACTAACTTCTAGGCACCCAGAGAAATAAGAAATTACTGTGATTGGCTATGTATACATCAATGTATGTATACATAGCCAATCACAGACATTTGAGGCTCTGAATAGATTCATTCACTTCCCTTGAGCAGGATCTGATAAAAGAAATGAATATCTTAAGGGTCTGAGAAATTAAACCACTCCAATAGTATAAAACTGAAAGACTGGTAGTAACAAAAGACAATATTATTCTCTCACAATTTTAGTCAAATCAGGAAAATATGGATTCATTAACATTAAATTTTTTCTCCTTTTATTACTAAATTAAATGTAAAAATCAAAATTACTTCCTCTCTCCCTTATTGGTTATTAAAATTACTCAGATGTTAAAAATAAGAGCCATAAAGATTACATAACAAATTTCTCATTAGCATCCAAAGTAAATTTTAATGCATAAAACAGATGAATTTCAAATTTAAACTAGAGTTCATGCTCAGTATTTTCCCGTAAAATAAATAGCTTCTCAGTCACGAAGATAACTATCTACAAAAACATGCTCAATAAGCATGACAGAGGCAAGGTTACTCATCCTTTGATTTTCAATAACTAATGCAAATATTGTTTTGTGTTCATTCACCTATTCTCAGTATGTAGTTTCTCTTTCTTATTCAAAGCAAAAGGTTAACAAGGATGACAGCACAGATGGTGTCATCTTCTTCCTCACAAGTCAAAGTGATGAGCCTTATGAAAGACTGTCACATGCATCCTCTCACCTGCCTGGTCCCTTCTGTGCCCCCATCTGCGCAGCGCTAATCTGATGACTTGCACTTCCTTGACCTCTTCAAAACCAGACTTTCAGGAATAGTTCAGAGAGGAGACAAGTTATAGCCTTAGGCTATATTTTTAACTGTATAGATATGTAAGTTTAAGGTGTATAAACTGTCAAGTTGATACAGTTTTATATTGCAATATGATTACAACTGTAGTGTTAGCTAACACTGCCAGCACATCACATAATTGCCATTTCTTTTTTGTGGTGAGAACATTTAAGATCTATTCTCTTAGCAATTTGCAAGTATATAATATAGTATATTAACTATGATCATCGTGCTGTGCATTAGATCCTCAGAACTTCCCCTCTAACTGGAAGTTTATACTCTTTAGTAAAAATCTCCCCCATTCTCCCACCTCACCCCACCCCCAGCCCTTGATAACCATCGTTCTACTCTGTTTCTACTAGTTCGGCTATTTTAAATTCCGCATATAAGTGCTATTGCACAGTATCTATCTTTCCCTTTCATAGAATAGACAGAGCACATCTTTACCGTCAAGCTAAGAAAATAAGAACCAAACCAAGGTACTGTATGAACCAAAGCAGTCTTTCCTTTCCCTACCCTGCTGAATAAACACAGGTTACATCAGTGTCAGTTCTGTCCTTCTTGATGAGTCTCAGTAGTCTATCATTTATGCCTGAAATAGGCTGACATCCTACTCTGTTCCTAACTCTGAATGAATCACATATTTCCTCCTTTTCCAAAAGTATCAATGTTTTCCCTATCCCTCAAATCATATCTTCAAATATATGTAGGTCTGCCTTGGCCATGATAATAAAGACAAACAAGAGTAAATAAATAACCTTTACTGGAACTCTAATAACTATTTTTATTTCATCCATTCTTTCAAACAATGGACTTCAAATATTTATTAATTATTTAGTCATTTATTATTTACTTATCTGGCTGAGCCAGGTCTTTGTTGTGGCATGTGGGATCGTTAGCTGTGGCATAAGAACCCTTAGTTGTAGCATATGGGATTAGTTCCCTGAGCCGGGATCAAACCCAGGCCCCCTGCCTTGGGAGTGTGGAGTCTTAGTCACTGGACCACCTGAGAAGTCCCTCAAACAATGGACATATTTCAAAATATTTGTTTGCCAGTGGTTGCCTCCAAATATTTTTACTTCATTGTCTTTCTCTTGTCTTTTATTCCGACTACTATATTTACTATTTGTCTTAAGTCATTTGCTTCAGAATATATTGAGCTTGTCATTCAGGGTTCCTGGCAGGTCCAATTTATAGTATATAATTACCCATTCACAGCCTCTGTTAAGCCAGAGTTCTCAACTATGTTCTATTAAGTTTGAGAGTTGATTAGATTGTGATCAGGACACTAACCCAACTAAATATTATTTTTAGGCTTAGGTAATAACTGACCTATGAGGTTGCTAGAAGCAATGACCCAGCCTGTCCATGAATTTATCAATAGGGATTAGGCTAATTTGCAAGATTCTCATGACTGATTCTTTCTAGAACACATGTAGAAGTGGGTCCATTTTATGACTAAAGAATGAGAAAGACACTCAGAAATAAGCAGAAAACTATGTGAGCAATATACAGATCCTGAGACAGATTCAGAGAATCATTGTTAGAGTTTTCTTACATTTTTTTAATGTTCAAATCTGATCATGTGTGTCCTCAGGAAGAAATGTGATCAGGGACAATGTTGTATCATCCAGTTTTTAAAATGAAGCAAATATGATATTTTTATAATTATAATTGTGATTGAGGCAACAAGAGAAAACACATTCACCTCAGAAGAGTTTTATCGTGCAGCAGCAACTGAGACAGTCTCTAAACTCAAAGAATGAGGGAATTTAGATACATTTTAATTACATTACTAAGTATTTATGTTGATTTTTTAATAATTACCTTCTATTTATGATAACTTAAATTAGTGCTCTATTTATAATAAAAATGTCATTTCTCTAAAACTCATTTCAGGGCCAAACTTTCAGGCTTGGAAGAGTTAAAATAATATGTAAGGATAGAAATTTGATCCTCTGGCAAAAGAGAAATAGGCCAGGAAGGAGCCCAACTATGTACGTGTGCTTATTTCCAACTGCAGCAAATTTAATCGTAGGCAGGTGGCCAGGTTCTTCAGCAGCTGTAACCAGGACACTGGTAATGGATGTCAAATGATACAACAGACTATTTCAATTTATAGATTCACTTACAAAGAAGGAATATAATCAGCAATGGCCATCTAGATATTTGCGGATGGGTTCCCTACACCATACCTTCAAGATATGCGGTACCAATTGCAATCGCCAGCCAAAACTCTGCTCCAAGCAAAGTGGTAATGTCATCAATGTGGGAGATAGAGGATATGCTGGAAGGCTGCAGGGTAAGAATCTATGGATTCATTCTTTTATGCAGGTGAGGCACTACTCTGGAAAAATCTAAGGTGGACATTCGTTTGTTCTTTTTATTATGGAAGCATATACATAAAAAAGGGACTTCCAGGTGGCTCAGACGGTAAAGCGTCTGCCTCCAACGTGGAAGACCCAGGTTCAATCGCTGGGTTAGGAAGATCCTCTGAAGAAGGAAATGGCAACCCCCTCCAGTACTCTTGCCTGGAAAATCCCATGGACGGAGGAGCCTGGCGGGCTATAGTCTGTGGAGTCACAAAAAGTCGGACATGACTGAGCGACTTCAAGTGCAAGTGTAATACATAAAAAAAGAATTTTATAGTGATATAATAAAAAATCCCGTGTACCCATCACCTAGCATTAACAGTTAACATTTTTAAAGGTTCCCTTCTTTTTTGTGTGAAAGATTTAAACTACCTAGCTTTGTTGAGTTTTTCTAATAGTGACTTTACTCTTTTTAGAGCAGTTGCAGGTTGACAGCAAAATTGAAGGGAAGGTACAGAGATTTTTCATAAATGCTCTGCTGCTCCCACACATTCACTGCCTCCCCCGTTATCAATATCTCCCACTTAAATGATACATTTGATACAATTGATGACCTTTCATACATGCCATAATCTCTCAAAGTCCATGGCTTAAGTTACAAGTTCACTCATGATGTGGGTTTGGACAAATGTATAACGGCATGAATCAACTATTAGGGTATCCTATAGAGTATTTACACTCTCCCTCAAATCTTCTGTGTTCCACCTATTCATCTCTTTGCAGCCCCAGTCACTAGCAACTGGTGATGCTTTTACTTCGATTTTCTGTATTTTGAAATGATGATGTATGGTTTTTTCATTTTTATTTTTGTTTTGCTGTTATCTTGCTTGGTGTTCTCTAAGCTTCCTGGATCTGTGGTTTGGTGTCTGACATTAATTTGCGGGACTTTTTAGTCAGTATTGTTTCAAATATTCCTTCTGATCTTTTATTTCTGGTATCCCATTTATGGGTATGTTGTATCTTTTGAGGATGACCTACAGTCCATAGACATTCTATCCATTTTTTTCAGTCTTGTTCCCTCCTCTTTTTGGTTTTGAAGTTTCTGTTGCTATAACCTCTATCTTAGAGATTCGTTCTTCACATGTGCTCTTTTACTAATGAGCCCACCAAAGGCATTCTTAGAGCGTTTTTCACCTCCAGCATTTCTTTTTTGGTTCTTTTCTTAGAATTACCATCTCTCTGCTTACATTAGACATCTTTCTTATTTTTTTTTAACATGTCCTCTTTGTCCATTACAGCCCTTAGCATATGAACCATAGTTGTTTTAAGTTACCATCTGATAATTCCTACATTCCTGCAATGTTTGGTTCTGATGTCTTCTCTGTCTCTTCAAATTGTTTCTGTTTGTACCCTTTAGAATGCCTTGAAATATTTTCTTGATAGCCAAACATGATGTGCTGAGTAAAATAAACTATTATAAATAGATCTTTAAGGTGTAGGAGGACAGGAAGCATTCTACAGTCCTGTGATTAGGCCTCAGTCTTTTTATCAGCCTAAGCCTCTAGCCTCTTAAGTGTGTTTCTCTGTCTTTTTTTTTTCTCCCCCTGAGGTTGGGGGAGGATGCCTGGAATGGGTTGCATTTAAGAGTTTCCGGGGGTTTTTTTGTTTGTTTGTGTGTGTGTGTGTGGTAGTGAGAGCTGGCTAGAGTTGAGTATTTTCTTTCCCCAGGTCAGTTTAACTTTGATAATAGGTTTTAGGCTCTGGCTAGCTAGTTTCCCCTGAAATCAGGCTTTGTTAAGAAGAGTGCCCTGGCATATTTCAAAATGGTTCCTTTTTCCTCTCTCTGCTGAAAGCAGAAAGGGGTATTCTCTGATTCTTACCATGGGAATTTAGGAGAGCTCCTAAAGGTAAACCTCACAGTGTTGTGGGTACCCACCACTTCCACACCCCTGGCCATGAATGAATCCTTTTGGAATTTTCCACACAGTCGTGTCAACTCTTGCGACCCCAGCTCCAGTCCATGGGATTCCCCAGGCAAGAATACTGGAGTGGGTTGCCATTTCCTTCTCCAGGGGATCTTCCCTGACCCAGGGATCAAATCCAGGTCTCCTGCATTGCAGGCAGATTCTTTACCATCTGAGCAGCCACACTGAGCCTCCAGCAATTCAATTACAATTCAGGTTTTCCTACGGAGGCACTGGTTTCTAAGGAAGTTTCTGCTTATGAATCTGCCCTTGTAAACTTTGACTCCCAGTATTCCCCTGACTCTCCATTCCTGAAGGATAATGGTTTGCACTGTGTCTTCTCTTCTATCATATGAAGTCAAGAACTGTTGATTTTTCAGATTTTTGTATGTTGTTAAATTGAAATGGTGACTTCTAAGTTCCTTACATGCAGAACTGGAAACCCAGTCTCTACAATTTTTTTTTTTTTTTAAACCACAGCTACATTTGGACTTGATTGGGATTGATTAGTAGATTCAAGTATTTTCACCTGTAGTAGGCAGAATTCTAAAAATGCCCACCCAAGTTCCTTGCCTTGGTTATTCAGTAATCTAGGTACTGCTGTGAAGAGATCTACTTATGGCAAAGAGATCATTTTAGATGATACGAGTGGATCCAGTCTAATTACCTGAGCCCTTAAAATCAAAAGATTTGTCAGGCTTGGATGAGAAAGAAGAGGTAGTAGGAGAGAGATGGGGAAATCAGTACTTTCATAACATGAAAAAGAGTAAAACTGTCATTGCTGACTATGAAGACAGAAGTGGCCTCTAAAGCTGGGAATGACCCCCAGGGAAAAGTACCTGGAACCTCAGTCCTACAAGTACATGGAACTGAGCTCTGCCAAACACCAGGATGAGCTCAGAAATAGATTCATTTCCAGAGCTTCTAGGAAGAATGTAGCCCTGCTGGCAACTCATTTTCTGACCTGTGAAATCTAGGTAAGAGAACTGAGCCACACTGTACTTGGACATCTAATATATGGATCTGTGAAATAATAAATATGTGTCCTCTTAAGCCACTAAATTTGTGGTAATTTATGATGACAGCAATGGAAATTTAATACATCAGATTTATTCCTTTTTTATAATTTCCCCATCAGCCTTGCATCAAATGCTTTTAGCATTCACTATTGATCATTGCCTAGATCCGTTATTTCATTAGAGACTGCAAAATAGTGGTATAAAATTTTTATCATTCTTCCTATGTTCATTACCTTTAATTTTTTTATGAAGACTTTATTAACTATTGGTTATCCAACAATATAAGTATACAAAACCAATGCTCCTTCCTTTATTTACCACTTTTCAGAATAATGAGTTAGTGTTCTAGTTGCTACCTAAAATTCCCTTAAGTATCTATATGAACTCGAGATTTCTATGTATTTGATGTGTTTTGGTCTGATGAATTCAAAGTTATTGCATTTGTCAACCTGCAAATGGTCTTGTTTCCTTTTACACAATTCATCCTTTCTTTCTGGTATAGCAATATAATCACAAGTTAACTTTGCATATTTTCTTCCCCTGGCCTGGAATTAACCATGTTTCCCCCAAAAGAACAACTACCTTATCTTTTTGTAGGAAGTGGTATTTAGAGAGAATCATCTGGTTAGTGGGTGAGCTCACTGCAACTGAATTGTTTCTGCTTCTTGGACTTAAAATTGCACAGAGCAAAAAATGCTCTTCTGTTGATAAAAGTTATGAGTTCCTACTGATATTTTCACTTCAAGTGGAAGATTACAAATGTTTTAGTTAATTTAACTTATTTATATGTGTGTGTGTGCATCTATCTATCTAGCTATATATATATATATATATATATATATATAGAGAGAGAGAGAGATAGGAGTCATGCACACAGATATTATAAAGTTATAAATTCAGAAAACTTAATCAGATGATAAGATTCTTATATATTAATAAACCCCATTCTCAACACCTAAATTTACTCTTTACCAGAAAAATGGAAAAGCCAATAACAAAGTGTATCTCTTGTTTGTTAGTAAGCATGAGTTTAGTTGTAACATTCTCTTCATTTGAAATCTCTAAATTAGGAAGAACTCAAAGATGCTGCATATGTGTAGATTGGTATTTCATTCTTCTTAGTAGACATTTATAAATCATGTGTGCTGTTTGTGCTTAGTTGTTCAGACATGTCCAACTCTTGTGAGTCCATAGACTGTAGCCTGCCAGGTACTTCTGTCTATGGGATTCTCCAGGCAAGAATACTGGAGTGGGTTTCCATTTCCTTCTCCCAGGGATTGTCCTGACCCAGGAATCGAACCAGGGTCTCCTGCATTGCAGGCAGACTCTTTACCAGTTAAACTACAAGGGAAGCTGCATCCTGAAGCCAAATACGAAAAGTTCTCTCCTGGTAATTGTGCATAGTGGAGTGTATTAGCCATTCTCCTTGTCTGAAATAAGGAACAAAAATTGGATGAGAGGTAGTAAGTGTAAGAAACCATTCTCTCTCCTGTGTTCAGTAGATATATTGCAGATGTCCTTTCAAACCAATTAAGAAAAAATATGATTAACTGAATAGGGTTCCATTTACCTAGCCATTGAGTCCAAGTTTTACTAGGAAAAGAACCCACAAAATGGATATTATATGAAGGTCACATACAAACACACAACTGTAAATTATAAGGTGAGTAGATGGACTTAATCTTGGGGTTATTCAATGGAACAACATGATACTTTGCTTCAGTGAGTAATGAAGCTTTCAGGCATTTCCAGCATACACACAAAATAAGTAAAACTAGGAAAGCATCTAAATGTAAAGAGGCTTTGTTAGTCTGCTTTCTATGTTGAATAGGGAAGTCATCATGTTAAATACCACTTCCACCATGCCACAGAACCTCAGAGACAGTTTCTAAGACATATTTAAAGCAGAAAAGTTGGATTCATAAGAGTTGGCAGTGAGAAAGGTTTTCTTCACCTGAATGCTTACAAATATCTCAAAAAATAGATTATAAAGACAGAAGTTAAAATTATCTTTTAAAAACATTTGTGTTGAGTAAAGTAAGTTGCTCTAAATTTTTCTTTTACTCCAAGAATTATTTTCCATAACTTTATTATGTGTAAAATGGAACAAACTGCTTAACAACATTAAAATAAAAATATATCTCAAGATGCCAGTAACAAGATTAGGATAGTGGTAGGAGGGGAGACTAATAAACTTTCCTTCTGTAGGTAGATAAATATATTTAATAATTTTTTGTTAGAATATTTATATTGAAATATATAGGTTGAAATGTAAACATAATAATTAAAAACTAAAATATGATCTATAGTTTTCAAACTAATAGAGAAATGGTAATTATAAACATATATCAATTAATAGAAGGCAAGAAGAAGAAATAAAGAAAAGGGACTAGGAACAGATAACACAAAATAAGATAATTTAGTTCAAAGTAAGATCATTTAAGCACATCAAAAACAAAAGCAAAATGAATAGTTAATAAAGACATGAAAAATATTTACTACATAAACATTAAAAGAAAACTGTTGTTAGTAATATTGATAGAGAAAAATGAAAATTAGGTAAGGGCATTAATAAAGATGAATATTAGCATTAGGTAATAAAAATGGGTAAGAATACATTAAAATAACTTATTGGCATCTTCAAGAAATATATGAAGCAAAACTTGTTGAAATTTATATGGAAATACTAACAGACCCACTAATTATAGTGGGAAATCTTTATAATGCCCTATCAGAAACTTGTGATCAGGTAGATCAAAAATTTATCAAGGGTATAGAAGATTTTAAAAACAAAACTAATAATTCTTCTGGGTATTGTGGGCAAGTAGATACAGTAAATTATCAAGTACACAATACACGGTTATAAATCAAATCTGCCTCTATATTTTGCATTTTTTATAAGAAAGAATAGAAATCATATTAAGCCACCATTTCTGAAAGCTGAAAAAGTTAGCCTGACCTAATGCTGTTGGAAAGGCAATAGAAACAATAAATTGTGCTGCCAAGGGAAAATCAAACATTTTCTAAAATAAACTAAGATTTAGGTTGCAAATGCCTTTGTGGTTTGCAATATCAACACTGGGTAATCACAGTGAAGAACTGCCAAATATTTTATCCCCAAGTTGAAACTATTGCTGAGTAGAGCTGTTTAGAGAGGGAGGGAATAAATAGTTTTCTCTATTGGTTGCATTAGTCCTTCTATACCAAGATTAAAAATTAGAACCTTGTTTGAATTGTGGATTAAAAATCCTAGGAGGATTCTGATTCTCCTCACAGTTGATGTTGTCTTTAATCTTCTTTCTCCCCCATTAAAAATGGTTTTGCTTTTGTAGCACTGGAAAATACTTCTGCTTATATAGCACAGGAATAACCTTGAAATCCCATGGCATAAATGCTTTCTGTTTTAAAAGAAAATATGAAATACCAAAAAGTATGCAATATCATGAAAAATTGAGAAGAAGAAGGAAACAATAAGAGAAAATTGATTTTTCTCTTTGATAGGAAAAAGGAAAGGTTTAAGAGTACAAAAGTGCATCCTCACACTCAAACAGATAAATGGCAATCAGAGAATGCATGTTAGGAGAATTTTTGTCCTTGGGGCAGAAGAAAAGTCCCAAAGTTTTGAAAAGCGGAAGTCTTCCTACTGCTAATTATGTATGATGGCACTTTCTTAGTTAGCAGTGATAACACACATGCAGAAATGACTGGGAGCCGCTTTTCTGACTGTGGAGAGAAGAGCTTATTTTCTGTTCCCTCCATGGAACCAACTGTACTTTTAACACCCACCCCCCACAGAGACAGTTAATACACGACAACATTTCTTGGTCAAGCATGCCTTATTTAAACAGAAGTTTTTCTGGAGAGCTTAAATGGTTTGGCATGGAAATAAATTAATCAGTGACAACTCTGTTCCATTTTACAGAAGAGCATTAAGAAATGAAAGGAGCATGCACTTGACTATGAATTTAATAGTTAATTCCTCCTAAAAAGAAAGTCATTTTAAGTTCCCATTTAAAATGTAATAAATAGACATATTAATAAAAATGATGGATAACTGAACACTAATTATTATGTAGTTGTAAGGTAAATTAGATAACTGCTTCATCTTGAGAAACATAACTCTTAGGCAATGGACTGCAATTTTAGTCCTGAGTGAAATAATATTCAGTTCAGTTCAGTCGCTCAGTCGTGTCCGACTCTTTGTGACCCCATGAATCGCAGCACGCCAGGCCTCCCTGTCCATCACCATCTCCCGGAGTTCACTCAGACTCACGTCCATCGAGTCCGTGATGCCATCCAGCCATCTCATCCTCGGTCGTCCCCTTCTCCTCCTGCCCCCAATCCCTCCCAGCGTCAGAGTCTTTTCCAATGAGTCAACTCTTCACATGAGGTGGCCTAAGTATTGGAGCTTCAGCTTTAGCATCATTCCTTCCAAAGAATTCCCAGGGTTGATCTCCTTCAGAATGGATTGGTTGGATCTCCTTGCAGTCCAAGGGACTCTCAAGAGTCTTCTCCAACACCAAGTTCAAATGCATCAATCCTTCGGTGCTCAGCCTTCTTCACAGTCCAACTCTCACATCCATACATGACCACAGGAAAAACCATAGCCTTGACTAGATGGACCTTAGTTGGCAAAGTAATGTCTCTGCTTTTGAATATGCTATCTAGGTTGGTCATAACTTTTCTTCCAAGGAGTAAGTGTCTTTTAACTTCATGGCTGCAGGCACCATCTGCAGTGATTTTAGAGCCCCCCAAAATAAAGTCTGACACTGTTCCTACTATTTCCCCATCTATTTCACATGAAGTGATGGGACCAGATGCCATGATCTTTGTTTTCTGAATGTTGAGCTTTAAGCCAACTTTTTCACTCTCCTCTTTCACTTTCATCAAGAGGCTTTTTAGCTCCTCTTCACTTTCTGCCATAAGGGTGGTGTCATATACTACATATTAGCCTAAGAATAAAAAAGTTTATTTCCCAGTTCTCATTACCAGAAGCAATTTAAGAATGATCTCGTTTAATAATTGAAAAGAAATATGGCATTATAGAATTGGAATGATTTAAAGAATAATGTTAACTGCTCTGTGAAAAACGTCTGATCATTTGGAGTATTTCTTAAATGAACCCTATAATGTATTAAGTATTAAATAATAAAAATAAAAATAAATAATAATAATAATAATAAAAATAGTTGTGTGACCAAATCAGTTTGGGGAAAAATATGTATCCCTGCTTACGGATTCATACTTCTCAGAACCATATTAATGGCATTAAGAAATTCTGTGAAGTAAAGAGACTTTCCTAAAGAAGCCCAAGCTTGTTTAAAATGGAACAAACAACTCTTTCTGTTTTTCTTCCTCTCTTTTCTTTCTTCCTTCCTTCCCTCCTTCTTTTTTTCCCTCTCTTTCCTTTTAGAGAAGAGAAGGCGTAGGTTTTTATAGATCTAGTGTTCTCAGAGTACATTTTAGAAAAACTGATTTGAGGACTTGGGACTCTTATATAGACAGGCATTTAATTAGTCATTTGGATATGCATCATCTAGGAAGCTTTATTTTCTTTTGGCTCATGTAAATATTTAGAAAATCCCTCTTTTACATATTTCTCTTTCCTAATCAATTCTAGTACTTAAAAAAAGTTATATCTATACTTGGAAATGAAATTAATAGTAAATCCTCTTACTAAGAATTTGAGTGGAACTTAGCAATTATCTCTTCCCAGTTTTCATTCACGGATATGGCAAATGTGTTTCCATTCCATAATGTGGCACCTAGTTATGAATGTTTATAATTTCACAGAAGTTTTGGATATTACAATGTCTCTGTCTTCAATATTCTTGTTTTCTTAAAGTTTTCTTCATATACTTTTATGAGAACATATCATAGCCCATTAACAGGTGATAAATCTTTCAAATGTGCTATTATATGGAGAAATCAATCTGTAATTTTTCTACAGAAGAGTATCTGCAACTTGTTTATTAGAAGACAGCAACAGATTCATCGAGTACAAATCCAGGAAAAGTATTCCTAGTATCTTTACATAGCCATATTTTACAAGTCAGTGGGAGATAGAAAGATACAGTGTGCATGAAGAAAAAATGAAATGGGAATCTGGAAGAAGTAAGGTAAAAATAAGAGAAAGAAACACATCCTGTGTTTTGCTCATTTGATTGTTTCAATCATTTCTTGGCCCAGGGCTGGAACTGATTAACAGGCAAGGCTGGCCTCCCTGAGGACTGGCTGCCGGTGGGTCTGCAGTGAAGTGAAGTTGTATTCCCAAGAGACCACGAGTGCCATGTTTCTCATATGTCATATTCCCACAGGACGCCTAACATCAGAAGCTTGTGCCTGTGTTGAAATATCACTGTACATTATTAAGGTTAAATATTGAATCTTTTGATATCAGCACACACCTGTCAGAATGGTTATCATCAAAAAGACAAGAAATAAGTGCTGGAGAGGATGTGGAAAAAGGAACCTTTGTGCACTGTTGGCGAAAATGTAAATTGGTATGAAAAATAGTATGGAGTTTCCTCAAAAAGTTAAAGATAGAGCTACCATATGATCAACAACTCCACTCCGGAATATTTTTCTGAAGTAAACAAAAGCACTAATTTCAAAAGATAGGTGCATTCCAATGTTCATTGCAGCATTATTTACAATTACCAAGATATGAAAGGAATTAAAATGCCCATGGACAAATGAATAAAGAAAATGTGATAAAGATATATAGAGGGGTAGAGATACAAACAGAAATATTACTCAGCAAAAAAAAAAAAAAAAACAAGCTTGTCATTTGACATAACATGGATGGACCTAGAGGGTATTATGCTCAGTGAAATAACTCAGAGAAAGATAACTATTGTACATTTTCACTTATATGTAGAGTCTAAAAAACAAATGAACATATGACAAAACAGAAGAAGATATGCAGATAGAGAAAAGAATTAGTGGTTGCCAGAGGAGAGAGGGTAGGAAGAGAAAAAAAAAAAAAAAAAACCCGATGAAGGAAATTAAGAAGTACAAATCTTTAGTTATAATATGTCACAGGGATTCAATGCATAGCACAAGGAATTATAGTCAATATTTTATAATAACTGTATAGTTTGTGAGCTGTAAAAATATCAAATCACTGTGCTCAATGCTAACAACATTAGTTTTAACTATTATTGCAAGTCAACAATAAATAAATAAATATTATGTCTCTTCATGACCATTGAAAGGCTGAAGATCTGTTGACTCTTCAATTATTAAAATTCAGAGGAATTTTTCCTAATAGAAATACTTAAACTCACTTATTCCTTGGAAGGAAAGTTATGACCAACCTAGATAGCATATTGAAAAGCAGAGACATTACTTTGCCAACAAAGGTCCGTCTAGTCAAGGCTATGGTTTTTCCTGTGGTCATGTATGGATGTGAGAGTTGGACTGTGAAGAAAGCTGAGTGCCAAAGAATTGATGCTTTTAAACTGTGGTGTTGGAGAAGACGCTTGACAGTCCCTTGGACTGCGAGGAGATCCAACCAGTCCATTCTAAAGGAGATCAGTCCTGGGTGTTTTTTGGAAGGACTGATGCTAAAGCAGAAAATCCCGATACTTTGGCCACCTCATGCTAAGACTTGACTCATTGGAAAAGACTCTGACGCCAGGAGGGATTGGGGGCAGGAGGAGAAGGGGATGACAGAGGATGAGATGGCTGGATGGCATCACCGACTCAATGGGGAAGAGTTTGAGTGAACTCCGGGAGTTGGTGATGGACAGAGAGGCCTGGCGTGCTGCAATTCATGGGGTCACAAGGAGTCGGACACGTCTGAGCGACTGAACTGAATTGAAGATAAACTATTCTAACATTTGTTATACTATTTGATAATAAACTTGTGTCAAATATATAACCTATTTAAAATGAAGAGGTCTCAATTACTTAATGAACTACCAACATCTCAATTAGCACATATTAATTAACAGCAAAATCCTAAACATGTTGAGTCAGTAGAAAAGTACCCAACATTTATAACTGCTTTTTTTACATCCCTCTCACTCCTAAAAAATAATAATGATGACTCATTGGGTGCTTTATTTGAATTATTTTAAGCTTGAAATTTACTTTGGGGACAAACAGTCACATTTAAAATGTTGGAAACATTTTGACATTCCAGAATATGGTATCTCTCTTCATTTATTCATTCTTCCCCAAGGTCCCATTGGTATTTCTCATAGGTTTTAAAAACATTTTTGTTCAGTTTAATTTTAGCGTGTAATTATGTCTATTCTGAATAAAATCCTTATTTTATGACTTTTTAAAAGTTAGATATTAATGGATAGTGTTTTCAAACGACTGCATTCTCAAACCCAGTGCACGTTAAAAATTACGAAATATGGCCCATGTGAACTCCTGCCATACAGATTATTTGTTTCTCACAACTAAATGTGTAATTACTTCTTCTCTAGTTTAGGATGGTCTAAATTCTTCATTTATTTTTTTGTTTTCAGCAAACAGAACTGCATCTGTAAATAAAAGCCAGGACACAACACAAGTTTGTCTTTTACTTTCTAAAATGTAAAAATATAAACAAACAGAAAACTTTCATAAAATTAGACAGTGAAATTTGTGTTGTCAATGGCAGCAACACTGGAAATAAAGCAAATATTTGCTCATTTTTATGTAAAGTCTGTTCTCATATTTCATTTGGAAATATGAAACCATATTATTTCTTTTGTTTCCTTCTGTTTTTGAAAGGCATACTGTATCTTACTCAATGCAAGAATATCTGACAAGTTAGAAGTAAGGGATTGTTGTAATCTCTGGATGTTTCTAATATTCTTTTGTGGTCATTCTTCATCCTCCATAATAAAGAGAATTTAGTCTTTCTGTGGTTTAATAATAAATGTTGGCCAAACACAAAACAGTTAAATCAAAAGTTTTAGCAGAGGTGGCTGGCGGGGAAACAACAGACGTCGATATATTTTTTCCAAGCTCCTTAGGTGATATTGACATGCGGTCAGAGTTGCAGCAACTTTTGTAAGGTTACTGCTGCTGCTCAGTCACTTCAGTTGTGTCCGAATCTGTGCGACCCTATAGTTATATATAAAGTTTCTTGGAGCATTAAAAAATAACTAATATTCCGTTAAGCTCTTTAAAAGCAATTGACTTAATTCTCATGCCTGTCATCTTCTAACTTTTAGGAACAAATGATACTAAGCAGCTGCTATCATCAAAATAAGCATTCCTTACTCTGTTAACATTCTTTTCATCTACCATCCTCTTTTTGCATAGGGCAGAGTCCCAGTGTCCAATCGCCTGGCAAAGAATAGGAAATCAACCTAAGTATATGTATTGTATTTCTTTGCTGTATGTTTTCATTCAAATCCATATACACATTTTCTTATTTAGTTGCCCCTGTGATCAGAAATGGAGAAGGCAGTGGCACCCCACTCCTGTACCCTTGCCTGGAAAATCCCATGGATGGAGGAGCCTGGTGGGCTGCAGTCCATGGGGTCGCTAAGAGTCAGATTCGACTGAGTGACTTCACTTTCACTTTTCACTTTCATGCATTGGAGAAGGAAACGGCAACCCACTCCAGTGTTCTTGCCTGGAGAATCCCAGGGACGGGGAAGCCTGGTGGGCTGCCGTCTATGGGGTCACACAGAGTTGGACACGACTGAAGCGACTTAGCAGCATCATCAGTGATCAGAAACACAGGCTTACAAGATGATTTATTAGGGTAAAAGAATATATTCAGTATTCATCTAGCAAAACAAAGTTAATTGGTCCCTAGACAAGTTATTTCCCAATAGCACTGTTCTCATAAGCCCAGGATTTTAGCCTACTGACTTATTAATGGAAAATCTTATCATTCCATATCACATATATAGCATGTTTTCACAAAATGTCTTTGCAGAGGGAGATGAGGCTATTGTATGAGAGTACAATAAATTTGAAGAGTACATAATACTGAATTTTGACACAAAATTCTAGAAACTAGAAAATATCTAATTTCTCTCATTTTGCTTGGAAAAATATTAGAAAGAACACATTGAACATACATGGCAGGACAAATTTTGAAGTGGCTGCAGAGCTGAGCTGCTGTGGAATGTCAGAGCTCAATTAGGGAAATCAGGAAATCAAAAAGAGATCTCTTCACTTCCAGGACATCATGAAGTTAATACCCTCTGGAATACAAAGAAGAAATGTTAATATCAGAGTAAAGCAAACATTTGTTTCCTTCAGCAAATAATCAATGAGTCAGAGCTCTATCTTGGTGGCTATATGTGATGTTAAAAGAAAAAAAAAACACCACTGAATAAGTCCATGACTTCTGTCCTCAGAGTGCTCACATTTTAATGTACAAAATAAACTATGACAATATGGCACGTATGTGCCACAATAAGGGACATGCACCAAGGACTATGGGAACACAACAGAGAAAACCACTAACTGCTTGAAGAAGTTGCTGCAGAGATTAATTTGCAAATTAAATAGCCATTAAAAAATAAAGTCATTAAGCTTATTTTGTCCTCTTCAAGTTCTTTGCTATAGCATTCCTCTCTACTGATCATTTCTCTCTCTTAACCATTATGTGGTGGTGGTGGTTAGTTGCTAAGTCATGTCTAACTCTTGCAACCCCATGGACTTGTAACCTGCCAGGCACCACTGTCCGTGGAATTCTCCAGACAAGAATACTGGAGTGGGTGGCCATTTCCTTCTCCAAGGGGATCTTTCTGACCCAGGAATCAAAGCCAGTCTCCTGCATTGCAGGCAGATTCTTTACTGAGCCATCAGGGAAGTCCCTTAACCATTATAAGTGATTCTTAAAATCTGTACAGACCCATAACACTCCCTTTCTTAGACCTCTCACTCTTCTAGATTTTCTGCCATTTTAGACCACTTACTCCTACTTTGCTTATTTTCCCCCTCAGTTTACTCTTTAAATTCCTTAAATGTAGGCATACACATGCACTTGTTCTTGGATTTTTTTACCCCCGTTTTCCCTCTTGACAATCCCGTGGCTAGTTATGTACTCTACCAAATATTTCACTCCACTCCTCTAGTCAGTTACCAGATAATACTGAATCTGTCTCAGGGTCTGTTTTATAAGATTTAAATTTTCTTTTGATGGCGGAACACAGCACACTGACACTCGAATAAATGAAAGGCAGAATAGTGTTACTTACAGCTTTGGAGAGAGGGCTACCAGGCAAGGCCACTCAGACCTTCCACCTGGGGGCAAAGAAGCAGCAAGCCCGAGTTCTAGAGTGCAAGTTATGAATGGCAGGAAGGGTAGGGCTAAACAGACTTCACAGCTAATTTAGAATAAATACTTGCTCTTGGACACAGCGGCTTTCCTAGTCATCTGACCTGGCTGCAAGATGATTAGGGAAGGGTCACAGGGCACAGTTCGTGAGAACCTGATAAGGGACGTGGTTGAGCATAGACATCCTCAGCTGCTCAAGAAGAGGAACTGATCAGCCTCTACCTCAGACCTCAAAATTGTGTCCAGAGGAAGAACTTAGGAGAGAGTGAGGTCAGCAAGATGGTGGAATAGGAGGCCCCAGGCCTTGTCTGCTCCCACCTTTCCATCTAGTGCCAAAACCAATGATTTGCAACTATCTGTGGATGAATGTAGGTTTTGAAGAGTGTCAGAATGCAGATGACAAGCAGCCGTAACCCAGTAGTGCACAGGGTCCAGGGATGGCAGCAGAAGAAAGGGTAGGAGGCATTGTAGCATCATCAGCTCGTCCCACAGATCATCACAGCCTTGCATCAAGAGAATCCTCGCTGCTACCAGTTCCTCCATGGTGGAGAAGGTTAGAGCAAGATGACCACCAGAGCTCTCACACTTGCTGCAGTTGCAGATTCATCTCACAGCCTTCTCCACCCAAGACACTGAAGTCTAAGCCATTGAAGACCCCAGGGGCTGGAGCTTCCCAGAGCCAAGTATACTTTGTGCCCTCCCAGATCTCCAGATCCGGTGCTGCACTGCTGGCCCTGGCACAGCCACACTCACCAGACCCATTGCATCTCATGCAAAAGTTATTTCTCTACTGAGTTATTATTTAATATTATTCTCAGCTATGGTTTTTCAGTAGTCATGTACAGAGGTGAGAGTTGGACCATAAAGAATGCTGAGGGCTAAAGAAGTGTTGCTTTCCAAATTGTGGTGCTGGAGAAGACTCTTGAGAGTCCCTTGGACAACAAGGAGATCAAACCGGTCAATCATAAAGGAAATCAACTGTGGCTATTCATTAGAAGGACTGATGCTGATGCTGAAGCTCCAATACTTTGTCCCCTGATGTGAAGAGCTGACTCATTAGAAAAGACCCTGATGCTGGGGAAGATTGAGGGCAGAAGGAGAAGGGGTTGGCAGAAGATAAGATGGTTGGATTGCATCACCGAATCAATGGATAGGAAATTGAGCAAACTCCAGGAGATAGTGAAGGACAGGGAAGTCTGCTGTTCTGCAGACTATGGGGTCACAATGAGTTAGAAATGACTTAGTGACTAAACACCCCCAACCACAAAAAAGCTTTTAGGTTCAGTCTTTTCTGACACCAATATACCTCGTATAGGGTTATGAGAATCATAAATTTAAAGTACAGGTCCTATCGCATAAAACTTAAATTCAAACTCTGAAGCCTCGTGTTTCAGATCACTAGGGTATATTCCAGTTGCTGCAGCTGCTTAGTGACTCAGTCATGTCCAGCTCTTTGTGGACAGACCCCATAGACTGTAGCCCACCAGGCCCCTCTGTCCATGGGATTTTCCATGTAAGAATACTACAGGGGGTTGCCATTTCCTCCTCCTTCCTTCCTTTCCTTCCCTACCCAGAAATCGTACCCACATCTCCTGCGTCTCCTGCATTGAAGGCAGGTTCTTTACTGCTGAGCCACTAGGGAAGACCACATTCAAGTTAAATACCATCCATTCTATATCTTTTCCTCCTAACATCATAAAACCTGTAGTTTCTTAACATGCTCCCCTACCTTACTTCATTGTCCATGAATATGTTCCATTCTTTGCACACAATACTTTTTTCTCACAACTCCCTCCTCATGTAACAAGATTCCCACTCTTAATCTGAATTCAGTAGAGTTCTTTTTGTTCTAAAAACAAAAAGGGATGGTACAGGGAGGGAGGAGGGAGGGGTGTTCAGGATGGGGAACACCTGTATACCTGTGGTGGATTCATGTTGATGTATGGCAAAACCAATACAATATTGTAAAGCAATTAACCTCCGATGAAAAAAATAAATTTATATTAAAAAATACAAGAATAAAAACAAAAACATCTTCAGATTCTCCCATCTAAAAAGGAATGTTTCATTTTTATTTTCTCTGGCAATTTTTTGAACTTCTAATATAGCTTTCTTTTACTTATTCACTTATTCAAAAATATAGGCAATGAGGATACAATGATGAAGGAAACATGAGTTTTGGCTTCTTAAGTTTGCACAACAGCCTTCAAATAATCATCTTGATATTACCATGATCATGACTTGACACTATCTAGAAATTAATGGCCTAGATTCTTATCTTTGCACTTTCTTTTTAACTATGTGATCTCACCCACTCTAATTAAATCATATTTATTATATTTGTACAGGAACTAATAACACATTTATTAAATAGGGCTAACTTGTTTTCTTTAAAAAATAAATAGAATGTGAATGTTTTATATTCATCTCTGCTCATATAGTGGGAACAGGATACATTTATCAAATGGAAATGGTAGTAAAAATATCTAGATCCTATAACAGAGCAAAAAGGTGTTAATATTCCTATTTCCCCTGAAGGTTTTGATATGTTTTAATCTATCTCTAAAAATCATACACTCACATATAGCTGTACCAGACTACATTGTAATTTAGTGACACCTGACTTTGATACCCAGACATAAATTAGTTTCCTTAACTATATCAATAAGAGCATACTTAAAATGATGAGAGAAAATTTATAGGCAAATAATGACATATGAATACAATGGCAAATACAAGTACAAGAATTACTATCATCAGCCTCTGATTTTACCTTCAGACAAGTTATAATTAAATACTTCATCTTCTATGTGCTGGGAATGAGGGATAAGTTGAGAAATGATATGCCATTTTCTTTAGGACCTCACATAAAATTTTGCATAAAACTAAAGAATCCCTCATCAGAACACATTCACAAATATTAATATTTTTCAATCTGACAAAAACTTTTTGGAGGAGGTGTTTATTCAACAAATATTGAGTATTTTTTCTGTACCAGGCCCTCTTCTGGATACTTGAGGTACAACAGTTGTCAAAACAGACAAATATCCCACAGGAGCCTTAATTGTGTTAGAATTATCACCACTTTCTGTATAAGGGGAAAGAGGTTCAGGGAGATTATTTGCTCACAGCTAAATAACTAGGATATAGCAAAATAAAGACCTAGATCTTTTGATTCAGAACATCATGCTTTTTCTACTGGTCTACAATGTGTCTCTCAAACTACCTACTCCCAATGCAAAACATAATAGAAAAATGATTCACTTAAACTTCCAAACCTACTATGCACAGTTGAAACTATTCAATGTAACATTTAGCACTTTATTGTAAAATGTAGCTATTTCAACACCTATGGTAGGGACATTTTAGGAATGAGAAAATTTAAAGATGTGCTCAAATATCACAAATTTAAGTATACTTAAATTCATTAATGATGTAAGGCCAGCCCACCTGCACATATTCAAAAACAGTATGTGCATAATAGCCAGGACATAGAAACAACCTAGATGTCCATCAGCAGATGAATGGATAAGAAAGCTGTGGTACATATACACAATGGAATATTACTCAGCCATTAAAAAGAATACATTTGAATCAGTTCTAAGGAAGTGGATGAAACTGGAGCCTATTATACAGAGTGAAGTAAGCCAGAAAGAAAAATACCAATACAGTATACTAATGCATATATGTGGAATTTAGAAAGATGGTAACAATAACTCTATATGTGAGACAGCAAAAGAGAAACAGATGTAAAGAACAGTCTTTTGGACTCTGTGGGAGAAGGTGAGGGTGGGATGATCTGAGAGAATAGGACTGAAACATGTATATTATTATATGAGAAACAAATCGCTAGTACAGGTTTGATGCATGAGACAGGGTGCTCAGGGCTGGTGCACTGGGATGACCCAGAAGGATGGGATGGGGAGGGAGGTGGGAGAGGGGTTCAAGATGGGGAAAATATGTAAACCCATGGCTGATTCATGTCAATGTATGGCAAAAACCACTACAATATTGTATAGTAATTAGACTCCAATTAAATAAATTTTTAAAATAAACATAAAATAAGTATTAAAAAAAATCAGTACGTGCAAGGCAAACTTTTGAGCACTGTGGGACATAATTAATAATATAATTGAAAATTTTAAATGTGTGAAAAAATCTGTATACAATAATCAGTTAATATATTTTGTGAAACGTGTTAAATATTGTGTAAGTCACAAATATATAAATTTAAAAAAACACATTTCAGTGTGGGAGACATACATTATGAACAGAATATGCAGGATGAGTAGCACAATAAAATTTCATAGTAGGGAGACATCACCAGAGTCCCAGAAAGGAGATATGATGGACTAAGGTCCAGGTTGAAGTTTAAAGAACTGTTAGAATGTATATCAAGTGCTTATAGCCAAAGGGTTAAAGGAAAAGCAGAAATGCAAATTTAGAAAAGATACAAAGCAAGGCTTGGGTAGAAGTTTCTACATAAGTAGTTAAAAATATATGTGGAAATTATAGGTTCAAGTCAGATTATAAAGAGACTTTATTTCAGAATTTTTGCAAGTTTATGAAGAAGACAATGGTAAAGTATTTTTTTCTTTTATCTTTATCTTTTTTTTTTTTTTTTTTTGCTTTTCTGCTGGAAAGACTTGACAGCAATCTATAGTCTGGACTGAAAGGAACAGTTAAAATCAGAAGGATGTATGCCATTTTAGATGGTTAGTAAGTAAATCTCATAAAGATCAAATAATCTGAAGTACAGTTATATTATGACAAAATAGGAAATGCTGCTAAGTTGCTTCAGTTGTTTCGACTCTGTGCAACCCCATAGACGGCAGACCATCAGGCTCCCCAGTCCCTGGGATTCTCCAGCCAAGAACATTGGAGTGGGTTGCCATTTCCTTCTCCAATGCATGAAAGTGAAAAGGCAGTGAAGTCGCTCAGTAGTGTCTGACCCTCAGCGACCTCATGGACTGCAGCCTTCCAGGCTCCTCTGTCCACGGAATTTTCCAGGCAAGAGTACTGGAGTGGGGTGCCATTGCCTTCTTCGAAAATAGGAAATATGGTTAGGTAAATATCAGCAGAATACCAAAGAGTGACTGCACATAGGTTGTGTGACAAGTTATGAAAGACAAACAACTACTACTACTACTAGTATTCAATATAATAATAGTAGCAAGTATTTATTTAAGTCTGCTGCTGCTGCTGCTGCTAGGTCGCTTCAGTCGTGTCCAACTCTGTGCGACCCCGTAGATGGCAGCCAGCAGGCCCCCGTCCCTGGGATTCTCCAGGCAAGAACACTGGAGTGGCGTGCCATTGCCTTCTCCAATGCATGAAAGTGAAAGTGAAGTTGCTCAGTCTACTATGTACCATCACTTCTTAAAGATTTATTGATGCTTACTTATTTAATGCTAACCTAAACCTATGAAATAGGTGCTATTCTTATCTCCATTTTACAGATGAATAAATTGAAACTCATAGAAACTACATAATTTTCCCTATGTTCCATAGCTATTAAGTGGCAAAGCCAGGCTTCAAACCTGAGCAGTTGATGATTACTCTACTTTTATTCTACTAATCTGCCCCTAAAATTAAAAGTTTGAGTGACCAGAAGACCAGAGTGCAGTGCTCAAAAACATGAAAGTTGAAAAAATATTATCCCCTTAAACCAAAGGGTATGCATGAAAATAAATGGCTAGTTAAGTTCTCAGAGCTTGTAAGTGGCAAAAGCCAAATTCAAAGCCAAGTTTCTATGACTCTATACCCCAGGTTCACCCCATCATTTCGTGGCATGTCTCCTCATCGCAAAGTTAGTTATTGGGCGTGATACGGCAATAACAACCAACAGTAGATTTTAATGTAAACAAATCAGTGTTAGAGGAAATTTGAGACTCAGGGAGATCCAAGTATCTTTTCTTTTGCCATCATTACAAAATCAGAGTTACAGTACATCACTACAAAATCAGTACATCATTAAAAATCAGAGTTAATATCACCATATGCTGAACTAAAGCAGTTCTCCCCTTGGAGTAACCACCTCATTTCCAGCTCTACAACTTAGAAACACCAAACATAAATCTAATCTGTCTTCTAGGTGATAGACCTTCAAATTTTGGAGATAAGTATCATATTGCTGGCAATCCTCTTGTCTTTATAGTAAATATTCCTTGTTCCTTTCATTTCTTTTCATTTTTATCACCCTTTATGTTCTTCTCTGAATGCAGTAAAGTTGATCAATATCCTTCAAGGTGTGGAGCGTAGAACTGAATGTAATATTACAGTTATGGACAGACTTGAGAAAAATAGAATAAGTCTGTATGTAGAACTGAATGTAATATTACAGTTGTGGACAGACTTGAGAAAAATAGAATAAGTCTGTATGAGACTTATTCTGGATCCCATATATCCACCAGAAAAACTTAAATAGCAGCCACATCACACTATGGATTTATAAGACATTTAATTTACCCAAAACATCAAGCCTTTTTCATATTAGTTCTGTACCATAGTTTTGAAAGAAAGAGGTGTCAGATACCCAATATAATTTATGAACTCCATAAAAAGACTAGAAAGGACTCAGTGTTTTCTATATTTTTAAAACCGTGTATGTTTAATAATTGCTATTACAGTTTTACTCTAGGATTTTAATTATGACTTTCTATGACTTTCATGTTATTTTAAACACAGTACTAAAATCAAACATACCATATAATATATTATTTCTGGCATACAGCATTGCTCAAGTCTCTCTCAGTCTTATATATTTTCACTGTCAAATTGTCCTAATAATAACACTCTAAAAATAAAGAAATGGAAGTGTATTAAATCAAATGTGATTGGCATCAGAATTTCAGATCAAAAGACACAGGTTTCTTGTGCCCACTATCAATCAGATTATTTATATGGTTTAATGGAGGGTGAAAGAGAAAGGGAGATAGAGGCAAGAGGAGAGAAAGAATGGTCTTGTGACTAAATGTCTGCACCACGCTTAATTCCTTATTTGAAACACTAGATGTTTTCAGACTCCAGAAGTTCAATTAAGCATTTCCTTAATAGTCTTCCTTTTGATTTTAGCACTGCTGTTTACCACATTTTGCCACCTAATAAGTGTTCCCCACCCCCTACATAGATATCTTCAGCTTTTTTTTTTTTTTTAACCTAAAAGTCTCTTGATGAAAGTGACAGAGGAGAGTGAAAAAATTGGCTTAAGGCGCAACATTCAGAAAACTAAGATCATGGCATCTGGTCCCATCACTTCTGGGAAATAGATGGGGAAACAGTGGAAACAGTGGCTGACTTTATTTTTTGGGGCTCCAAAATCACTGCAGATGGTGATTGCAGCCATGAAATTAAAAGATGCTTACTCCTTGGAAGGAAAGTTATGATCAATGTAAGCAGCATATTCAAAAGCAGAGACATTACTTTGCCAACAAAGTCCATCTAGTCAAGGCTATGGTTTTTCCTGTGGTCATGTATGGATGTGAGAATTAGACTGTAAAGAAAGCTGAGCGCTGAAGAATTGATGCTTTTGAACTGTGGTGTTGGAGAAGACTCTTGAGAGTCCCTTGGACTGCAAGGAGATCCAACCAGTCCATTCTAAAGGAGATCAGTCCTGGGTGTTCTTTGGAAGGAATGATGCTAAAGCTGAAACTCCAATACTTTGGCCACCTCATGTGAAGAGCTGACTCATTGGAAAAGACTCATGCTGGGAGGGATTGGGGGCAGGAGGAAAAGGGGACGACAGAGGATGAGATGGCTGGATGGCATCACTGACTCGATGGATGTGAGTCTGAGTGAACTCCGGGAGTTGGTGATGGACAGGGAGGCCTGGCATGCTGCAATTCATGGGGTCACAAAGAGTCAGACACAACTGAGTGACTGATCTGATCTGATCCTCAGATCAGCCTTTTTTTTTTTTTAAGCCAAATGCTGCATCTCAAGAATTGAATGATGTGCTTCCTGTTAAGTCTGTATCTATCATCATGAACTGTCCCTTGAATTCTGACCACTCATTTCCTAGTCCTTTATTGGTCATTCTACCCTTTAAAGGAAACATTAAGCTTTTTTTTTTTCAGTTTGCTTCTTTTCATTTATTTTTAATTTAACATTTTTACTGTGTGCTTCTCTTTAAATGAAGTCTGTTATAAACACTCTTGAGATTGTTCCATTATTTCAAATTTTAGGAAAATGCTTTTCCTGTCTTTTTTAACTATTGAATATGCTTTATAGTAATTCATAACTTATAGGGTTCTATTTTATTTTAGATTTTGTGATTACTATTGTCATCTGTGAAATTGCTATTTTATTTGTGGGACTATAATTTTTCCTGAATTTGTGATATGTCTTAATAAAGCAGATTTACATTTCTTTATGTCTCGGTCCCCAGATTTTGTAATTCCTAAACTAACTTTTCAGTTAATTTTTCACAAGATTACATAAAAAGAAAGCATTAGGATGCCTCTTCTATGTATGATCTAAACTGAGGGATTCAGTTTCTCATAGGCTATTCCCTCATCTCCATTCTTTTAACTGCAGTCCTACACTTATTGTCAACAAGACTCTATACTTACTGTACTGAAGTCCTCAACTCAATTTTTATGCTTTCACTAGGTCCAAACCATCTTCAGTCACCGTCCATTCATTGAAATTTCTCAAGTGAAAGATGAAATCCCTGTGTCAAATCTGGTCATTTTCTTGTCCCCATGTTATACAAAATCACAGTAGCTGAGGAGTGAAAAATAGAAAATTTGTCTCACACTGCCCAAGTATCTCCTCTGAGATCCAGACAAATATTTCTAACAGCCTACATGAAATTTGAACTTGCTTACATATAAGCATCTCACACAAAATATTCAAAGTAAAATTTTCTGCCTTCAAATATATTCTTCTCAGTCTCCTTTATCTTAATAAATGGCAGTCATTCCACTCATTGAACAAGTGAAAATCCACTCATTATTCTTGATTTCATCTTTCCCCTCACATCTAACCCATCAGCAAATCCTGTAAGCTTTTTCAGAAATAGGTATCCTGAATCTATTTCTCACTTTTCCATTGCTGTCTTTCTAGTACTGCACCAAGAAGTCACTACAACCCTAAACTTGAATTACTGAAATCGGTTTTCTTTGTCCACGCTTGCGTCTAATTCATTTTCTACGTGGCAGCTAGAAAGATCATCTTTCAAGGGTTTATCAGAACTTTGAAAGGCTTCTAATTACACTTACAATAAAACTTTAAACTTATGTCTGACGAAGCTCTGAAGATCAGCCGTATGACGCATTTCTTGTCTAATCTGTCTCTCTCACACTCAGCATTTTTTAATTACCTTGGCTGCTTTCTGTTCCTTGAAGACAAGAATATGTTTACAACCTTAGGGCTTTCTTACAGTTCTCTCTACCTGGAATGTGTATGAATATCTCAGCTCTTTGTCTCGTTCTTATCATTCTATAAGAGAGGTTACTATCCCTGCCCACCCAGTGTAAAGTACTCAGTAACCCTGACAATCAATCAAATCACATTATTTTATTTCCCTCTTGGAAATATTCACTATGGCTGTATCACATTTATTTTATTTGCTTGTTTATTCCTCAGATCATGCTCTCCTCCATCCTACTTTCACAAATATGCACTAGAACATAAACTTCATGAGAATCAAGAACTCTGTATTTTTCAGTCTCCCCAGTATATGGAAAAGACAAATCCCTGAGCAGATAGTGCATTATCAATAACTATTTGTTACATAAATGCAAGACAGTAATAAATGCTAGAGGCTTTCATGTGTATACATGTGTTTTTTATTAAATTTGGGCAGCTTTCAGCCATTATTTCTTCACATTCTTTCTCTCCTTTCCTTCTAAGACCACCATCATGCATATGTTGGTTATAGTGTCCCACACCTTGATGGTGGCCCAGTGCTCTTATGCTCTGTTTGTTTTCCTTCATTCTTTTTCTTTCTGCCTTTCAAACTGGATAATTTAATTGACCTAATTTCAGTGGTGCTTCTTACTACTTTAATCTGCTAATTTTTCATTTCAACTATTGTACTTTCAGTTTCAGAATTTCTGTTTGGCCCCTTTTTATACTTTTTATCTCTTTATTGATATACTCTATTTGTTGAATATGTCAACATTGGATTCTCTTGGTTCCCATTAGATTCTTGAACATATTTAAGACAGTGATTTTTAATTCTTTGTTAAGTATGTCTGTGCTTCTTTAGTGAAAGTTCATATTAATAGAATCATACAATATGTCATCTTTAGTGACTGGCTTCTTTCAAACATCATAATGTTTTCAACATTTATCATTTTTGTAGCACATATCAGTGTTTCATTTTTTAAAATTGCCAAATAGTATTGTATTGTATGGACATACCGCTTTTTTTTTTAATTGTTGTAGCAGAAAACTCACAATTGTAAAATCGTGAAGTATAGATTTTCTATCTAGTCAATTAGGTAGGATGTGATAGCCAACATATCAGAGTAGATGATAAATATAAAACTTGGAAATATTAGCATTTATATATGTAAGCCTGAATTGATGATCATCAATTGTACCACATTTTTTTATTCTTTTGCAAATAAACTCATTCTCAGTGATATTTTTGTTGTAGATTCCAAGAGAGAGTGAGAATATTAGAATAACTGATTGCAAACTAATTTAACACAAATAGAAGTGGGGAAAGCAGCAAGCACTAGTTGGTGATTCAGGACTATAGCCAAACATTATTGCTTTAATTATCACATATTGATTGTGACATCCTCCCATACTCTCCAACATCAGTATGTAAATAAAAATGAAACCTAGATTTTGCAAAGAGTTTTGTGTTGAGACAGCCATAAAAGGTAGCCACTGTGAACCCATGCTCTGGAATGCCTTTGTCCTTCTTCACCATGATCAACAACTCACTGGGGACAGTGCTCATGAATTTTAACCTCTCTTTGCAGAGTTTCAAGATGTGATTCAATAGGAATATTGTTCATGCTTGTTCCCTCTGAAGAGTCAGTTTGTTTGGGGTTTTATTTATTTATTTATTGTCTATAGTTAGTGACAACCTCTATAATTGATTACCAGTGATTCTGGCACTTTGTCAGTTTTAAGGTAACAGTTAGCATGGGATTAATCATGATAGACACTATGCGATCATCTTATTTCTATGACAAACATAAGCAGCTTGAGAATTTTTTATACACCTGCAGTAAGTGTCCTAAACAAAGAAAAAGATAAAACTAACTCTGAGAGATTTCAGATAAATGTTCACACATATGAATAAATATGCACCTCTGCTCTTCTTGCAAATAATGAAGAAAAATGTTTTCCAGAGACTTTTAAAAAGCTTTTCCATTTTAAATTTTTATCGAGGTATAGTTGATTTACAATATTGTGTTAATTCTGCTGTATAGAAAAACAACTCAGGTATAAACCTATATACATTATTTTTTATATTCTTTTCCATTATGCTTTAACATAAGATATTGAATATAGTTTCCTATGCTATATGGTAGGACCTGTTGTTTATCCATTCTGTATGTAATAGTTTATCTCTACTAACCCTGAAATAGAGCATTTTAAAGTAAGGAACCTCAGGCTGAGTGGCTGGTCTAGAAGCCAATTCTTTTTACTCCTAAGGGCTTTCCACTGAAAGCCATGTTCTCCACTGTGCTTGGGCTGGTCTGTCCTTGCATCACAGGATAGTTGTGCCCCATTTATAGAGAAGAAAACTGAGACACAAAAAGGTTTAAATGATGACCAAGTTAGCCATAGAGTCAGGATTATATTCCAGGTCTACCTGCTCCCAGTACATATATCCCATTTCACTGCCTCTAAAAGCAATGTTAGTGACACATTCAACCATTCTTATTTTTTAAAAAATATGAAAGTATAATAACACAGAGAGGAGACTTGGAAAATACAGAACAATGTTGCATATAGTTCTACTATATATTATAATTATTTATAAGTAGATAAATTAAGAATTTTAGCTGGAGTTTCAATATCAAACTGTCAAAACTTAATAGAATGATTATACAGAGAAGTTAAAGGATATAGTAGGCCTGAAAAACTCTGTGAACCAATCCAACATAGTTAAGATTTACACAATTTTCACACAATAGGATACAAATTCTATTCAAGTTCCCACAGACTGTAAACTATGAGACACTGGAACATATCCGGGGACATAAAACACGGTACAAAAATGTCATGATCACTTTCAGTTCAGTTCAGTTCAGTTCAGTCTCTCAGTCGTGTCCGACTCTTTGCGACCCCACGAATCGCAGCACACCAGGCATCCCTGCCCATCACCAACTTCCAGAGTTCACTCAGACTCACGGCCATCGAGTCAGTGATGCCATCCAGCCATCTCATCCTTTGTCGTCCCCTTCTCCTCCTGCCCCCAATCCCTCCCAGCATCAGAGTCTTTTCCAATGAGTCAACACTTCTCATGAGGTGGCCAAAGTACTGGAGTTTCAGCTTTAGCATCATTCCTTCCAAAGAAATCTCAGGGCTGACCTCCTTCAGAATGGACTGGTCGGATCTCCTTGCAGTCGAAGGGACTCTCAAGAGTCTTCTCCAACACAACAGTTCATCAATTCTTCGGCATTCAGCCTTCTTCACAGTCCAACACTCACATCCATACATGACCACAGGAAAAACCGTAGCCTTGACTAGATGGACCTTAGTCGGCAAAGTAATGTCTCTGCTTTTGAATATGCTGTCTAGGTTGGTCATAACTTTCCTTCCAAAGAGTAAGTGTCTTTTAATTTCATGGCTGCAATCACCATCCGCAGTGATTTTGGAGCCCCAAAACATAAAGTCTGACACTGTTTCCGCTGTTTCCCCATCTATTTCTCATGGAGTGATGGGACCAGATGCCATGATCTTCGTTTTTTGAATGTTGAGCTTTAAGCCAACTTTTTCACTCTCCTCTTTCACTTTCATCAAGAGGCTTTTTAGCTCCTCTTCACTTTCTGCCATAAGGGTGGTGTCATCTGCATATCTGAGGTTATCGATATTTCTCCAAGCAATCTTGATTCCAGCTTGTGTTTCCTCCAGTCCAGCATTTCTCATGATGTACTCTGCATATAAGTTAAATAAGCAGGGTGACAGTATACAGCCTTGACATACTCCTTTTCCTATTTCGCACCAGTCTGTTGTTCCATGTCCAGCTCTAACTGCTGCTTCCTGACCTGCATACAGATTTCTCAAGAGGCAGGTCAGGTGATCTGGTATTCCCTTCTCTTTCAGAATTTTCCACAGTTGATTGTGATCCACACAGTCAAAGGCTTTGGCATAGTCAATAAAACAGAAATAGATATTTTTCTCGAACTCTCTTGCTTTTTCCACGATCCAGCAGATGTTGGCAATTTGATCTCTGGTTCCCCTGCCTTTTCTAAAACCAGCTTGAACATCAGGGAATTCACGGTTCTCGTATTGCTGAAGCCTGGCTTGGAGAATTTTGAGCATTACTTTACACAGCATATGAGATGAGTGCAATTGTGCGGTAGTTTGAGCATTCTTTGGCCTTGCCTTTCTTTGGAATGTGAATGAAAACTGACCTTTTCCAATCCTGTGGCCACTGCTGAGTTTTCCAAATTTTCTAGCATATTGAGTGCAGCACTTTCACAGCATCATCTTTCAGGATTTGAAATAGCTCAACTGGAATTCCATCACCTCCACTAGCTTTGTTCATAGCGATGCTTTCCAAGGCCCACTTGACTTCACATTCCAGGATGTCTGGCTCTAGGTGAGTGATCACACCATCATTATTATCTTGGTCATGAAGATCTTTTTTTGTACAATTCTTCTGTGTATTCTTGCCATCTGTTCTTAATATCTTCTGCTTCTGTTAGGTCCATACCATTTCTGTCCTTTATCGAGCCCATCTTTTCATGAGATTTTCCCTTGGTGTCTCTAATTTTCTTGAAGAGATCTCTAGTCTTTCCCATTCTGTTCTTTTCCTCTATTTCTTTGCATTGATCGCTGAGGAAGGCTTTCTTATCTCTTCTTGCTATCTCTGGAATTCTGCATTCAGATGCTTATACCTTTCCTTTTCTCCTTTGCTTTTCACCTCTCTTCTTTTCACAGTTATTTGTAAGGCCTCCCCAGACAGCCATTTTGCTTTTTTGCATTTCTTTTCCATGGGGATGGTCTTGATCCCTGTCTCCTGTACAATGTCACGAACCTCATTCCGTAGTTCATCAAGCATTCTATCTATCAGATCTAGGCCCTTAAATCTATTTCTCACTTCCACTGTATAATCATAAGGGATTTGATTGAGGTCATACCTGAATGGTCTAGCAGTTTTCCCTACTTTCTTCATTTTGAGTCTGAATTTGGTAATAAGGAGTTCATGATCTGAGCCACAGTCAGCTCCTTGTCTTGTTTTAGTTGACTGTATAGGGCTTCTCCATCTGTGGCTGCAAAGAATATAATAAATCTGATTTTGGTGTTGACCATCTGGTGATGTCCATATGTAGAGTTGTCTCTTGTGTTGTTGGAAGAGGGTGTTTGCTATGACCAGTGCATTTTCTTGGCAAAACTCTATTAGTCTTTGCCTTGCTTCATTCCGCATTCCAAGGCCAAATTTGCCTGTTACTCCAAGTGTTTCTTGACTTCCTACTTTTGCATTCCAGTCCCCTATAATGAATGAAAAGAACATCTTTTTGGTGTGATCACCTTAGACCGTGTTTAACCACATAACCCCTCCCCCAACATGACAATATTAAAAAAAAAAATGGGGATTTGTAATTCTTGTTTTAAGGACATGTCTTATTGAAGCATACAAATCATAATCCAGCTCACTGACTAGGATGAAAAGTGGCCCTATTAAGAGGGAAATGATATAGTTTTAAAGTCTTAGCAACCCTTTCACGTAGATGAAATAAAAAAAAAAAAGCAAGCAAGCTGAAACAATGCTACTCAACATTGTACCGAGTGTATGATTTGAAATTCAGCATGAGTGGAAAGGAAAGATACAAAGCTATTGAAAGCTTCTATGTTTACTGCACAACTAAGGAGGAAGGATAAAGGGACAGATTTGAAATCTTTTTTCTTGGATTGCCATCAAATATGTACAGAAAAACTTTTTAAAAGAATAGTAAAGTTTTCAAAAGAAAACTAAATGGTATAAAGAATGACTTTATAATCTGAGATGAGTGTTCTCAGATTTCCAAAGGGGATCACTATACTGCTTTGTGTAATGGAAGAAAATTTTCTTTTGTTCTCAAAAGAGTAGAAGAAAAGAGAAAAGGCAAATATTAAAAGAAAAGATAAAAGTATGGAGTAAGATAGATAAATGTCATACAGTAATACATTCAAACATGTTAACCTAGAACCGCAGGCTTTGAAGTCCTTGGTGTGAATGGCTTATGAGTATATAAAAACCTGTCAGCCCCTGGCTTTACATCCATATTGATACGAAATAAGGAGAAACTGAGTATGTGAATGTAAACACCAGAGTTAGGGAGGCTGATGAGCAAATGTGTTTCACAAACATCCTTGGAAGGAGTTTAGATTTTTTTAGGTCATGGAATTGGAGTTTTGACTGAATTTACCCCATATGTCCAAACAATGAAAGCACAGCCAACGTCAAGGTTAATAACTAACCAATAAGTTAGATATTATATGAGATAGACACTCATAATTAGCTTCCCGTAAACAACTAGTTCACAAGAATACTGATGTGTCAGCATAAATATTAATAGAAGCCTGGTTTTGTCTATCTTAATTAGAAAAAAGTAAATGCAGCTTTTCTGTACATATCTTCATTTTTCACAAATTCCCTAGCATTTAGGAAGGCAGATTGGAAAATGAGAAAATGAAGTAGTGAGAAATGCATTGGTTTGTCTGTTACTTATCTTGTATACGTTATGAGGGCTTAAAACACAATCAAATAAACACTTTCTCACAATTATATTTTCTGTATTTATAAAAGCAAAGTACTGGGGATCAGGTAGTTATCACATAAATAAGCTAAAGATGGCCTCTGTGTATTGGGCCCTAGGTTGTATATTTCTTTATTATAAGCTAACAAATGTTAGACCAAAAACTCACCAGTGCCAAAATCAAATTTTTACCCACCCAGTCTTCTTTAAAAAGCCCAAGCAAGCAGATTTTTAGCCAGTTAGACTCTATTTCTGCTTTATTGACTATGCCGAAGCCTTTGACTGTGTGGATCACAATAAACTGTGCAAAATTCTTCAAGAGATGGAAATACCAGACCACCTAACCTGCCTCTTGAGAAATCTGTATGCAGGTCATGAAGCAACAGTTAGAACTGGACATGGGACAACAGACTGCTTCCAAATAGGAAAAGGAGTACGTCAAGGCTGTATATTGTCACCCTGCTTATTTAACTTAGATGCAGAGTACATCATGAGAAATGCTGGACTGGAGGAAACACAAGCTGGAATCAAGATTGCTTGGAGAAATATCAATAACCTCAGATATGCAGATGACACCACCCTTATGGCAGAAAGTGAAGAGGAGCTAAAAAGCCTCTTGATGAAAGTGAAAGAGGAGAGTGAAAAAGTTGGCTTAAAGCTCAACATTCAAAAAACGAAGATCATGGCATCTGGTCCCATCACTTCTGGGAAATAGATGGGGAAACAGCGGAGACAGTGTCAGACTTTATGTTTTTGGGCTCCAAAATCACTGCGGATGGTGACTGCAGCCATGAAATTAAAAGACGTTTACTTCTTGGAAGATAAGTTACGACCAACCAAGATAGTATATTCAAAAGCAGAGACATTACTTTGCCGACTAAGGTCCATCTAGTCAAGGCTACGGTTTTTCCTGTGGTCATGTATGGATGTGAGAGTTGGACTATAAAGAAGGCTGAGTGCCAAAGAATTGATGCATTTGAAGTGTGGTGTTGGAGAAGACTCTTGAGGGTCCCTTGGACTGCAAGGAGATCCAACCAATCCATTCTGAAGGAGATCAACCCTGGGATTTCTTTGGAAAGAATGATGCTAAAGCTGAAACTCCAGTACTTTGGCTACCTCATGTGAAGAGTTGACTCATTGGAAAAGACTCTGATGCTGGGAGAGATTGGGGGCAGGAGGAGAAGGGGATGACCGAGGATGAGATGGCTGGATGGCATCATGGACTCGATGGACATGAGTCTGAGTGAACTCCGGGAGATGGTGATGGACAGGGAGGCCTGGCGTGCTGCAGTTCGTGGGGTCGCAAAGAGTCGGACATGACTGAGCGACTGAACTGAACTGAGACCTTATTTGCTTTGCTTACCCTGTGAAATATCATCCCTTATATGCCATATTTTTGAAGACAGTGCCCTGTGGCTATAAGACCCCAAACTGCTATGGGTCTTCAGAGTTCTCTGGCCCACAGGCTCCCTACTGTACTTCTGAATGGTGTCGCTCAATTATGTAATCCCCTTCTCTGATTGTCCTCACTCCCAAGGAGTTCCCTTGCCCTCTTCTAGATGATGGTGGCCTCCTTGCTGCCAGTCTCGGACAGTCTCATGCTATGACAGACTTCTCTTGCATTCAACCCTGTCCAAGCACCTCCCAACAAAGTTAATTGTGTGTTACTACCTTCTGTGGACATATCTTTTTCCTTGATCATCCCCAGACCCCTTAAACACTATATATAGTTATAGAGAAAATCACAAAATACATTTTGGCAATATGGTACACTAGACAGGGTGAAAAAAAAAAAAAGTGAAGATATAAAATACAAAAAAATAAAACTGAAAAAATATAAAAAATTGTCCAAAGCCAAAGAGGGGGCAGAAGAAAATATTAGGAAACTAGAAACAAGCTGATGTTGAAATTATGACTTCCCTGGAAAAGTTTGTTAATCTTAGGCTCCAAGAATCTTGGGCTATGACACCTGCATGGAGGGTTAAGTATAAGAACTGAACTTCTATGTGGAAGAGGGTTAGAAGAGAGAATTTCCAAAACTCCTTGAATATTTGGACAATTAAAAATTTACCTTCCATCAATGCCAGCTATCAAAGTACCTTAACTATCTAGATGTGGGTGTTGTATAAGAAAGGAAATTCCCTTGATAATTTATAATTACATCTCTCCCCTTATTTGTGGTCAAAGTTTAAAATTATAATTTGACATGCTTCAAAAACCCTCAAGGTAAGAAATTTAAGTTTCCCAAGATAGGTAGCACTCTGGTATGCTTGGCTTCTGCAGTATTTGATGGTCACTGGAGAGCTGCATTCCCAGTTCCCATAGAAATCTCAAAGATAAAGGCCTTCCTACCATCAGAGATAAAAAGGAAAGTCACCCTGAATAAAATGCAGCAAAAACAAACAAAATCCCTGAATAATTTGACCTAAATGGAGCTAGCAGATACAGAATAATAAATAGAGATATTTGGAATTCTTAAAGAACCAATGATCAAAAGAAACTATAATAAATTATAATCTTTAAAATGTAAAATTCATTGGACAAGTTAAATGGTAGGATTGCATGTAGTTCAAGACAGAATTAATGATTAAGGGGAGAAATATGAAGAAATTGCATGTACAGCAACAAAAAATTGAAAAATAGAGCCAGAGATTAAGAGAGGAAAAGAATAAAGATCAAAAACAAGGTAATTGAATTCTAGAAGAAAAAAATATAAAAAATGAAGAGGGGTTGATCTACTAATAAATAATTGCTGAGAATTGACATAATTGATGAAAAGCAAATTCTCAAATTCAAGTCTCAAGAGTCTGAAGCAGAAAAGCAGAAGACTAAAATGGTGACCACAACTTAATATCATTGTGAAAACACAGAGTTAATTATTTTTTTTTAATCACCCAGAGGAAAAAGATACAGAACCAAAACTGACAGTGAAAGAATGTGAAAGTGAAAGTTGCTCGGTTGTGTCCGACTCTTTGCCACTCCTTGGACTATACAGTAGACCACTCAATAATTGTAACTAAATCAAGAAAAATAGAAATTTGTTTCAAAAGAAAAAGAGAAAACTATAGTCATCTCAGAATTTTATGTCAAATTAATTAAAAATGCAAAAATAATAAGGGGTGATGCAACTATTTTCACATACACACATGTACACAGTAGAGGTAACCCCAACATGCAGGCGTGCTAAGTTGCTTCAGTCATGTCAGACTCTTTGCAACCCTGTGGGCTGCAGCCCTACAGGCTCCTCTGTCCATCAGATTCTCCATACTGGAGTGGGTTGCCATGCAAGGGATCTTCCCAACCCAGGGATCAAACCTGAACCTCTAATGTCTCCTGCATTGCCAAGTGGGTTCTTTACCACTAGCACCACCTGGGCAGCCCCAACCCCCAACATTCCCCACTAAAAAAATGCTGAAGACTTTATCTCAGAAAAAGAAAACGAAACACAAAGCCAAAAGCATAAGGGTAAGGATGAATATGAGCAGATAAATTGTTAAATAAAGGAAAGCTTTAAAAAATCTTAATAAAAACGTTTGCTTTTGAAGAACTAAAATGCTAGACCAAAATATCATGTAAGTGAGAGAAGGCAAATTAAAATATTTAAAATGCACCAGGTGAGAGCAAACTACATATGCTTATTAACTTGTTTTTATTAAGTGTGCATTTTTAATATTAAGCTTATTAAAAAGGAAAGAAATAGATTATATAAATTCCGAATCAATATGAAAGGCAAATGAAATTTAAAATAAAATTGATGAATTATAAAAGAAGAGGAAAAAACCTAAAAATTCAGAGCAAATGCAAAAGATAAGATGTAATATATTACTTGAAATATATCCATAAATTAATTAGAGTCAAAAGACGCTTACTCCTTGGAAGGAAAGTTATGACCAACCTAGATAGTATATTCAAAAACAGAGACATTACTTTGCCAACAAAGGTCCATCTAGTCAAGGCTATGGTTTTTCCTGTTGTCATACATGGATGTGAGAGTTGGACTGTGAAGAAAGCTGAGCGCTGAAGAATTGAAACGTTTGAACTGTAGTGTTGGAGAAGACTCTTGAGAGTCCCTTGGACTGGAAAGAGATCCAACCAGTCCATTCTAAAGGAGATCAGTCCTGGGTGTTCTTTGGAAGGAATGATGCTAAAGCTGAAACTCCAGTACTTTGGCCAGCTCATGCAAAGAGTTGACTCATTGGAAAAGACTCTGATGCTGGGACGGATTGGGGGCAGGAGGAGAAAGGGATGACAGAGGATGAGATGGCTGGATGGCATCACTGACTGGATGGACGTGAGTTTGAGTGAACTCCAGGAGTTGGTGATGGGCAGGGAGGCCTGGTGTGCTGTGATTCATGGGGTCACAAAGAGTCGGACACGGCTGAGCAACTGAACTGAACTGAACTGACTGAACTATACTTACAAAGTATCAGTTGTAAAGAAAACAGAATCTGTCTGTAGTATGTGACTATTCATCCAAGAATGTTTTTACCACAGCACATTGGCTCTTCAAATCTTTTTGACAAAATAATCAAAATTCATCTATGACACAAAGGTTCTACAGTGACACTTTAACACATCAATCAATATCTCAATAGTTTATTACTAGTGTTTTTCATCAGTCACCTGTTGCCACAATATCCCGCATAACAATAACCCCCAAAAATCTCAAAATCAAGCAAAACAAACATTTACTTTCATGCTCAAGCGTCTCCAGGGTGAGAGTGGTTCAACTAACCTGGGCTGGACTGGGTGAGTCTGGACTCCAGGAGTCCAACTGAATTCAAATGGGTTCCATGTTTCTTCATTGTGCAGGCCAGGCTGAAGGGGTGGTGATGTTTACTTAGAGTATGTTCTTCCAGAGGCAGGTTACAAGAGTGGGAAAGCAAAACAAATCCTCAAACTAAAGCTACTTGTATCAAATATTCTAATAGTCCATTGGCTGAAAAAGCCTCCTTCATGTACACAAACTTTAATCTACTCTCCTCACTGAAATGATTGAGTTTGTATCCAAGATCAAGATGCCAGCATGTGCTTCTAGTAAGCCCTCTTTTCCTGGCTTACATATGGCTTCATTCTCACTGTGTCCTCACCTGGCCTTTCCTCTGCATGCAAAGAGAGAGAAATATATTGCTGATGTCTCCTCTTATTATTATTATGATACCACTCCTATCAGGCTAAGATCCCACCCGTATAACCTCACTTACTCTTTATTACCTCTTTATAGGCCTTATCTCCAGCTTCAATTACAGTGGGGATTTGGGCTTCAACACATGAAATTTGGGAAGACACAGTTCTAGTCATTGCAAGTTATAAATGAGAACCAAAAGAGCATGGCTAAAATAAGATTATTTGATTTCCCAAGCATAATGCATGTCTGCAAAATAATAATTTATCCAGATTTTTTTCTTCTTATTCCTCCAATATCATCTGTAGGATGTATTGACTAGATTGGTGACTCTGAGGGTCACTATCTTTATTTCTTTATTTCTAGACTTCCCTGGTGACTCAGATGGTAAAACATCTGCCTACAATGTGGGAGACCTGGGTTCAGTCCCTGAGTTGGGAAGATCTCCTGGAGAAGTAAATGGCAACCCACTCCAGTATTTTTGCCTGGAAAATCCCATGGATGGAGGAACCTGGTAGGCTACAGTCCATGGGGTCACAAAGAGTCAGACACAACTGAGGGACTTCACTTTCACTTTCATCTTTATTTCACCCACCATGAAGAGAAGAGGAATGGACCAGAACATTACTTCCCTTTAAGAGTTTTACCCAGAATTTCATATACCAGTTTTGTCCATGCTTCATTGGCCAAATGTTTTATTTAAAGTTGTAGGAAGTATTTCCTACTAGACATAACCTGGTGTAAAAATTTTAGAATACAAAATAAAAAATGTTTATGAAAAAAAGTATTCCAGTCTTCCTGGTTAAATGGCAGTGAACTACAAGAGCCTCCAAACTTTCCATTATGAATATCTATGAAGACATAATTATAAGATCATTTATGAACTCTATAAAACATGTGCAAAAAATGCCATATTCAAATATTCAAATTGAACTTCTACAAACTGGACCATTATTGGGAGAGGAGATTCCGACTCCAGCACATGATTAATACATGCTCCACTTTCTCCTGGGAAATTATGTCCTACTAGTTCATGTAGATCCTATTCTGGTAGAGACTCAAGCATTAGGCCAGAACCAAGCAATGAGTGCTAAGGGGGAAAATTGAGCAAGAAGGGAAGATTGATGTGTCTGTATGTGATTTACTGTTTCTGCTTTCCAGTCTCAAAATGTCATTGCTGTCTTTGTCACTTCTACTCTATTTGTCTTTGACATTTTATGCCTTTTTAAAGTCTCTTTATTTATACTGTAGTGGAGTTTAGGAAAGAGTGGAAGCAAGCATATGTTTATATGGGCCTGCAAATTGAAACCAATGTGTATTATATTCAGATAAATTATTTATAAAAAGAAAATAAATGTACTTATCACTTAGGTAAATATTACTTGACTAATTGCCAAATTTTCAACTGACCATTAGTTTTCTGCTTCTGCTCTGTCAAATCAAAATACAGAATACAGCTGTGCATAAGAATAAACTTAAATGGGGCATCTAAACAATAACAGTTTAAAAAAATGGATAATCCAGTGTATGTAAAAGCATCCATATAGGTATCTGTTTTGATTTACACTTTCTGGCAATACTAGAGGCAGAGTAACTTATAGCAGAACTTAGGAATTTTCATATTAATAAACAGAAATATGTTTTTCGGAAAGAAGAATCATGTTAAAAATCTATTTGAGTAGACTAGCAATGACTATAGGAGAAAACAAATGATCGGGAATTGAACTAGATGAAAGTAAATGTGGGTTACTTGACTTCTTAGAAACCTTAGACAACCTACGCAGTAAGAAAGAGAAAATGTCTGTTTTGAGGAGACTGCAAGAAACATGTCAGTGATTTAAATGATCTTTATTGAGCAGATTTAAATGGGCCTCTATTTTGTTCTAAAGAATCATTTCTAAATAAAAAAAGATTATTTTTCTGGTAATTTTGCTAGAATAAAATAATTACAGCTGAACTATCAGGCTTCTAAACAAAGAACCAAAAATGTTTCTTTTAGAAAAGGTAATGGAGATGAGCAGTTAGTTTTTCCACATCAAAACTAGTGAGCTTAAAGGAATCACTGCCTTTTATAAAACAGAGAATGTCTGCCCTTCTTGTAGATCAGCTGATTGTCAATCAGATTATCCACTTGACCTTAGCCACTTCCTCAACAGAATCAGCAGAAACTGTGTTCTGCAAAGGGAGTTGCAAGCCAAATAAAAGTCAGTTTTCAAATCCATTTGCTCAGCATGGATACAATTTATGTTTTTCCTTTTGCTTAGCAAGCAGTTGTGCTAGGAATTTTATCTTGAGAATTTTGGTGGTAATGAAACATAGCTGTAATTTAGGATGAGCCAAGCATGTATAAAAATGAGAGAGCAGAAATCTGTCTTTCTTGGCCCACTGAGGCATTTTTTAAAAAATCTAGTTGAAATATGTATGACTTCCCTGAGCTCTCTGGCATAATTTGTCATTTAAAAAAGTCAATAAAGATTTTATTTTCAATTAGTAAACATTTTTCTGCCAAAGAACTAGACATTCTTAATGTCTCTATTAACATTTTGGAACATTTTACAGTATAAGAGTGTGAAGCTGTCTGTCTTTATATAATAATACATTAAATAAATTGTCAGCTAATACCCTTACACGCATACGGGAAAAGGCAAATTTTTAGATCATTATATCTGGTAAATAGTAGATGCTCAGTAAATGCTCTTTTGTTTTTATTGCTTAAGTTTTTTTTTTTCCAGTCATATGTCACATTAAGTATCTGATAAGAAAATATGAACTCTTTCCATTTTAACATGAATATTTCTGTATCTTAAAAGATATGGGAAAATATTGCCTGAATCAAAATAACATCACAAAAAGCAAATTGCTTCCTAATGATGTGTTTCAGTTCATCCAGCACTGTCTTACTCTTAAAAAGAAAGTGTAGGAAATGGTAGTCAATAAATAAAGCTATAAAAACTTTCTAGAGAAGACTATATAAAGAAAATCTAAATTTTTAAATTTTTTATTTGATTTTTTATACAGATAATGGGTTATTCTCATGACACTGATAACTTTAAACAAAAGTTAAACCTGGAGATGACATAAAAGCAATTATTAGTGATATGTTTCATCAACATTTTCCTAAATACTTTGTAGCTTTAACATAGGCATAAACTCTTATTCTATATCAGAACAAAGATAAAATAATAAAAACTAAGCTATAAGAGAAATATATATAATAAATCTAAAGATAAAGACTAGATCATAAACGTTTAGGGTTTATTTTTTTCAAGGGAAGCTTTCATGAAAGATTTCAAAAGTTCATAAAGCTCTATAAGCTTCTTTACACTTTTAGAGGTTCTAAGGCAGTGTTTTCAGCAAAATATTAGTTGAAAAAGAATTAGTGGCACTGATCATTTTATAATGTCCTGGCCTGTCCAGAATAGCTCCCTGTAGAATCTGTCAAAATATGATGAGCTACTATATATTCCACCAACTCAAGAATCACACTGGCCCTACCCTATTATGTACACAGCATGACAAAAACACTTAATGGCCACACAAGGAGCAAGGATGTGGAAAAAGTGAGCACACACATACTGGTGGTTAGAATTTACATCCATTAAGTTTTTTGAAAGGTATGTTTGCAGTACCTAACAGATTTTAAAAACTCTGTACATTTAAGAGGAAATTCTACACCCAGAAATACAAGTTTACAAAGGCTGTAAAAGAATATTCATTTCAGATTTGCTTGTAATTGCTAAATATTGTAAATGACCAAACTGTTGATCAAGAGACATATAGTTACTTAATATATAGAGTGTTCACACTGGGGAGGCTATTGAGCCATTAAGAAAAATGAGATAGGCCTGTATGCACAGACAGAAATATCAGCAAAACATAAGTGATTGAAATATAACAGTTGCCAGACTTCCCTGGTGATACAGTGGTTAGGAATCCACCTGCCAATGTGGGCGACATGGGTTTGACCCCGATCTGGGAAGATCCCACATGCCTCAGAGCAACTGAGCCTGTGCACCACAGCTACTGAACCTGTGCACCACAGCTACTGAGCCTGGGCACCACAGCTACTGAGCCTGGGCACCACAGCTACTGAGCCTGGGCACCACAGCTACTGAGCCTGTGTGTTGCAGCTACTGAGCCTGGGCACCACAGCTACTGGGCCTGTGTGTTGCAGCTACTGCGCCTGTGGACCTTAGAGCCTGTGCTCCACAACAACAGAAGCCACCGCAATGAGAAGCCAATGCCCTGAACCAGAGAGTAGCCCCTGCTCACCGCAAATAGAGAAAGCTCACGTGCAGCAACAAAAACCCAGCACAACCAAAAATAAATAAAATATTAATAAACAAATAAATACATTTAAGAAAAGAAATACAACAGTTGCCAAAAAGTACATATACTATGATCTCATGTAGGTTAAAAAAAAAAGTTATATACATTGTCTGCTTACATGTAAATGTATCTAAATGCACAGCAAAAGTATATATACCAAGTTCTTGAGTGGCAAAACTAAAGATGAAAGTAGGCCTTGGGAGAGGAAGAAAAGGGTACTAGCACAATTTGCTGTTTTTATTTGCTCATTTTAAATCTTCTATAGTGAGAATATATCCATTTATTCTGGTAGCTCAGACGGTAAAGCATCTGCCTGCACTGCGGAAGATCTGGGTTCGATCCCTGGGTTGGGAAGATCCCCTGGAGAGGGAAATGGCAACCCACTCCAGTACTCTTGCCTGGAAAATTCCATGGATGGAGGAGCCTGGTAGGCTACGGTCCATGGGATCGCAAAGAGTCGGACACGACTGAGCAACTTCATTTCACTTCACTTCAGTTGTATAATAAGCAAGGACTATATTTTATTTTTTTAAATATTTATTTATTTGGCTGCCTAGGGTCTTAGCTGTGTCATGTATAACCTAGTTCCCTGACCTGGTATTGAAGCCAGGCCTTCTACATGGGGAGTGCTGAGTCCCAGGCACTGGACCACCAGGGAAGTCTCACGGATTATAATTTAAAGCCAAATATGAATAAAATTTGGCATTTCCATTGCTTTTATAGTATTGACATAGCAATAAGAAGAAGCTACCATTTAACAGAAAGCTGAATCTCACTAGCTAATTCCTTTCCCACTGGATAATGAAAAATAATTAATTTTCTCTAGGTATTCCTGCCTTTATTCTTGCTTCTTATCCATTTAATTCAAATTAAGAACAGTCAACATATATAAACATCACTTTTAAGAGTTAGAATCCTCATACACAGCCTCAAAGGTAGGTTTTCCAATCACCTTCACTACTCCTTTTAAAAATAAATTCACCAGCAGTTATATACTATTTAAAAATGTATTCAATACAGATCATTTAGGAAAGCCTCCATACTAGAAGGATTCTCTAAAACTGCTTATTTTTCTTTCACCTCTTTGAACAGGCACAGTGTTAAAAGTGTAGTTGTTATCTCTTGACAGAGGCATTACAACCTGACCATTTCATATCACTATCTAAAATCTGGAAATATCTGCTTCTCATTATAATCTAATTGTGCAGCTTGAACCCTGTCAGTACACAGATAATAAAAATGGAAAAAATAATATCATTGTCTCATTCACATCACTTTGCTTTAAAACCAAAATTGATGGTGTCATGTGAGGCATTTTGAAATTAATTTCCTAGGTGCATTTGAATTATACTGTAAGATGCACTCTGCCTTTGGCTCCATTAAAACAATACTCTGTTAAGCTCCCATTTTATTATTGATATCTACATACCATACTTTAAAAGAAATGAAAAGGCAGAGTTACCAATTAGAGGCAACAAAAGGATGCTTATGGCAAGGAGGTTGATTAGGTTTACATCCATATCATGCCACTTTGTTATTTTGTTTCATTATTAACTGTCCTATTTAATCCATAGCCTTAGAAAAGTCTTAAACAGTACTATTTCATGGCCATACATAAGACATTTTTAAGATACAACAATTTGAATGAGACATTCTGTACAATAGGCTGAATCCCTACTAGTAATTCCCTCTGGAGAGCTGAAAATAGCCTGTTTTCTCTAGGTAATTCTGCCTGCTAATTATCCATTCAATTCAAATTAAGAGCAGTCAAGACCTATATAAAAAAGGGTCATTCAAAGTGACTTGTTTCTCTGGAGTGGGAGTAAAAACTACTCTTCCTTAACACATAGGATTAGATTTGCCTCATACACACATTTGGTTAGACACATAGGGAAATCACATCTCTTAAAGTATCTAGTATTAATAAAATGTAATATCCATTACTATATGGTCAAAGTAAGATTTTAATAATTAAAAGGTGCTTCTTAACAACTGTCTCAGCCATGTATCGAATATTTATTTTGTGGTATGTGCCAGTGTTTCTTTCATCTTTACTTTCTTACTTTTCTTGTCCATAATTACTTAAGAAATGTCTTTAAATCAAGTGCTTAGCAACTCTTCAGACATATTTAAACCACATTTACCTCCTGCCACTTGACAATATTCAAAAGCTTAGAAGAAGTATCAAAGTCTTACAGGTAATCCTGTGACTCTGGAGCTCATTTTTCTTTTGTTTTCTTCCTCATCTGTAAAATAATTGGGAGAACTTGACATTATCTACAATTGTACTTAACTCTAACAATATATGTTTCTAATTTCCTTTCCTCTTGATATCCTTTCAGACTTCCACAGAGTAGATAATGTTGACGTGATTGAAATGTGTTAATCAAAGGAGTATATTTTAAAACCAAGTGGTTGTGCATGTTGTATATGCGATAACCCTCAGCCTTTGGCAAGATTTTAGACAAATTCTAATAGTTTGTCCAACTGTTATCTCCTCACAATCACCAATTAGTATAAAAATGTATGAGTATGGATGTTCAAGGTTAGAGGATATCCTATATACCCTGTTTCTTCACGTTGTTATTGTTGAGTTGCTCATTTGGGTCCAACTCTTTTGCAGCCTCATGGACTATAGGCTGACAGGCTCCTCTGTCCTTAGGATTTCCCAGGCAAGAATACTGGAGCGGGTTGCCGTTTTCTTCTCCAGAGGATCTTCTAGACTCAGGGATCAACCCAAATCTCCTGCATTGGCAGGCAGATTCTTTCCCACTGAGTCACTTAGGAAGCCTTTCTTCATGTTGCTGCTAAGTCACTTCAGTCATGTTCAACTCTGTGCGACCCATAGACAGCAGCCCACCAGGCTCCCCGTCCCTGGGATTCTCCAGACAAGAACACTGGAGTGGGTTGCCATTTCCTTCTCCAATGCATGAAAGTGCAAAGTGAAAGTGAAGTCACTCAGTCGTGTCCGACTCTTAGCGACCCCATGGACTGCAGCCTTCTAGGCTCCTCCATCCATGGGATTTTCCAGGCAAGAGTACTGGAGTGGGGTGCCATTGCCTTCTCCGTTTCTTCATGTTACTTAATGGTAATTTATAAATTGTAGGCCCTTAATAGCTAAGCCAGGAAATACTTTCAAAGATATTTTTATAATAAATATCTAAAAAACAATAATCATCTCCACATTTTATAATATAGGAACTACTTTGTCTTCCCTGTCAGTAATTGAGATGAGCCAATATCATGAAAGGATAGAAAACAGTTATCAATAGAGAAAAACTGTACATGTGATCGGCACAGTTTTACCCTTTCCCACAGCTTGATGAAATTTTAGGCAGTCTTCTTCCTGTCTCCAGGCCCTTGACGTCCTATTCCTTAGAGCATTTTCTTCAGAAAACTTACCAGTGCAAACTCTTCCTCTGCTCCTTTGATATTATGTAAATCTTCAATCTTCTTGCCAGTTTTACAACCTAAGGATGTTTTTCTTAAGGTTCAGAGAGTCATCCTTTTATTATTATTTTTCATTTTAATGTATAGTTGATTTATAATATTATATATTTCAGATATACAATATGGTGATTCAATATTTTTATAGATTATCCTCCATTTAAATTTATTGCAAAATAATGGTTATATTTCTCTGCACTGTACAATATATCTTGTTACTTATTTATTTCATACACAATAATTTATATTTCTTAATCCCCTACCCTCATCATGCCCTTCTCCTCTTTCTTCTCCCCACTAGTAACCAATAGTCTGTTTTCTATATCTGTGAGTTTGTTTGTGTTTTGTTATAGTTATTCATTTATTTTATTTTTTAGATTTCACACATAAGTGACAATATAGAGTATGTGTCTTTGTCTGACTTTTTTCAGTAAGCATAATATTCTTTAAGTCCGTCTGCATTGCTGCAAATGGCAGAATTTCTTTTTTAATGACTAATATTTCATTGCACACATATATACATATATGTGTATATATACATATATATATGCATACATATATATGCATATCCTCTTTAGCCACTCATTTGTTGATTGACACTTAGGTTGCTTCCATATCTTAGCTATTATAAATAATAAGATGTTACCACACACCTATCAAAATGTGCTATGCTTAGTCGTTCAGTTGTGTCCAACTCTTTCCGACTCCCTGGACTGTAGCCCACCAAGCTCCTCTGTCCATAGGGATTTTGCAAGCAAGAATATTGTAGTCAGTTGCCATACCCACCTCCAGGGAATCTTCCTGACCCAGGGATGGAACTCAGGTCTCCCATGTTGCAGGCAGATTCTTTACCCCCTGAGCTACCCAAGAAGTCCTTGGCTATCAGGAAAATAACTTTATGAGGAGGTTCCTCTATAAAGCATATTATCCAAGCAATATTTACTAGGATCCAAGTGGCTTTGCTGCCCACGCTGTGGGATCAACACCTGCTCCATGTCAGTGGATAGCCTAAGAATCCTTATCACCCTTAGGATCGCCTTTCAATCCTTGACACTTTCATGATTTCTAAGTCAACCTTTCATTCAGACAGCCCTTAGCTCATTCAGTTTTGAGAAACTGTCTTTTTCTAAATCAATTTATTCAATAACTTCTATGTACCAGGCACTTTGCTCAGTGCTGAAAAAAACAGAGAAACACGATATTAAGTAGGTCCCAGCATCTCATCTCTCAGGCTTCCCTGGTAGCTCAGTTGGTAAAGAGTCTGCCTGCGGTGCAGGAGATGGGGGTTCAATCCCTGGGTCTGGAAGATCCCTTGGAGAAGAAAATAGCAAACCACTCTGTCTTGCCTGGAGAATCTCATGTAAAGAGGAGCCTGGTGGGCTACAGTCCATGGGGTTGCAAGAGTCAGACATGACTTAGCAACTAAACCACCAAACCAGCATCTCATAATACCATGTCTTTTTAAGAGCCTTTGAAAACCCGCTTAAACAGCTAACATCATGCTCAATGGTGAAACTGAAAGCTTTTCTTCTGATATCAGGAAGGAGACAAGGAGATTCACTTTTGCCACTTTCTATTCAACATGGTATTGGGAGTTCTAACTAGAGCAATAGGCAAGAAAAAGAAATGAGACATCCAAATTGGAAAGGAAGAAGTAAAATTATCTGTTTGCAGATGATATGATTTTATATATAGAAAATCCTAAAGATTACATACACACACACACAATAAATGAACTCAACAAAGTTACTAGATACAAAATTTAAAAAAAAATGTTTATAAGTAGCAAATGTTAGTGAGTATATGGAGAAAAGGAAACCCTCCTACGCTGTTGGCAAGAATGTGAATTGGTGCAACCACTATGGAAAACAATATGGAGATGCCTCAAAAAACTGAAAATAGAACTACCATGTGATCCAGCAGCTCCACTTCTGGGCATATATCAAAGAAAAGGAAAACACTAATTTGAAAGAATATGTGCATCCCAATGTTCTAAGAGCCATCCTTTGAAATGGAAACATGGAGGAGAACAGCACCCCTATCTCAGTTTCTCTGGGAAGGCTGGAACTTAAATTCTATGAGCATCTTACTCCAAGCTGTAAAACTACTTGCTGCCATGAAAATACAAGAAAGTATACTTTTCCTTTCAGAAAAGCCAATTATCAAACACAGATGACTTAGGATCATCCCTCCAGCAGCTCTTAAAATCTCTCCAAACTTTTGTTTCAGGGAGTTCAGTTTCTCTTGCCTGTTTAACTTTGGTGCAATTTTTGGTTTGACTCTTGAGAAACATAAGGCTTCCCAGATGGCGCAGTGGTAAAGAATCTGCCTGCCAATGGAAGAGACATAAGAGATGTGGGTTCAATCCCTGGGTTGGGAAGATCCCCTGGAGTAGAAAATGGCAACCCACTCCCGTATTCTTGCCTGGAAAATTCAATGGACCGTGGAGCCTGGAGGGCTACAGTCTATGGGTGACAAAGAGTTGGACACAACTGAGCACACACACAAACATGTGAACCATAGTGAGTAAAAGAAAAATATATCAAATCTGTTCAGTTTGGGTCCTTATAAAATCAACTCCAAAATATCATAATTATAACATTGAGAATACATTGTAACCTATTTCAGTTGTGTCCTTATAAGGTTGTTCACCTGCTGCTGCTGCTGCTAAGTCGCTTCAGTCGTGTCCGACTCTGTGCGACCCCATAGACGGCAGCCCACCAGGCTTCCCCGTCCCTGGGATTCTCCAGGCAAGAACACTGGAGTGGGTTGCCATTTCCTTCTCCAATGCATGAAAGTGAAAAGTGAAAGTGAAGTCACTCAGTCGTGTCCGACTTTTACTTACCTTATAACAAGTATCTTAGATAATTTTGAATTAATATCTTTGGGAGACAAATTTCACATTGCAGTAAAATTATTTATCTTTATATCAACATCTCAGGCATTTAGCAATAGCACAATTCTGAGCTTATATTCTGTTGATTTAGGATCCACAGTAAATGGCTTCTTGCTTGTAAGAGCTTGTATTTTAATAGAAAGGACAAATATTGATTTAGAGTGAATTACTAAAAGCCCACATGAGAAAAGTAAGACAAGACTGAAGGTGAAGCTAAATGTTGCTTACATGCAGGCTTGGTGCTTCATATATATAAAACAAAGAACAGGACAATGTGTCCATAAAATAGTGAAGGAACACTAATAGAAAATTCATAATACACGATCTTAAGTACAATTCAATAAATGTAATGCTCTTCAGCGCTTTTTTCACCTCAGATTGCTTGTTCTTTAAACAATGGTTAGAATTATCTTTTAACAGCTAAAGATGAAAGAAGCTACCATGCAGAAGAGAAAAGATTGAAAGAACAAGGAAGCAGACAATAGCACTTCAGATGGGGAGTGATGTGATTGGAATGTTCTTAACTGCTAGCAAGGACACAAATGAGGATGAAGAACAAAAGGGTGCCGTGGATTTCTTTTTACACTTGTTTTTCAAAATCTCACATGGTTTTACTTCCATGTATTTCACAGAACTAATCGGTATCTTTTTATCTGTTAGCTTCTCAGTTCTCCTTATAGCCTTTCTTTTAATTTAAAAGAGAGAGAGAGAGAGATCTTTTTAACATAAAGTTAACAAAGTATATGTGTTATCCTAGATCAAAGTATATTTTACTATGCCTACACAACATCAAAAATTAGCAATATAACTTTACTGAGATATATAGGAAGTCAAGTCAATGATTATCCAACAGCATTGTACTTTTTGTCTCTCCAAATTAACTGAATTAAATGACTGTTTGGGTATCACATAAATTTCACTTGAGGTAAATTTTTATGAAAACAATTAAGAAGTTTGTAACCTATTCATTATGTCACTCTTTAATTCATGTCTAGTTGTTCTAACTCATTTTGAATTGATACAGATTTCACTGACCACTTAAAAACTGAAAAACTGCCAGGGGCTTGTCTGGAGTCCAGGGGTTAAGACCTCAGCATTCAATGCAGGGTTTTGGTGCAGGTTTGATCCCTAGTTGAAGAGCAAAGATCCCACATGCTTTGTGGCCAAAAATAAACCAAAATATACAACAAAACAAAATATTGTATAAAATAAAATATTGCAATAAATTCAATAAAGACTTTAAAAATGGTCCACATTAAAAAAAACTTAAAAAAAAATTTTTTTAATCAACAAAGCAGAAAAGTTGATCATGGTGAACTAGAGAGTTGAAGCAGAATTTATAAAAATTAATTAGCTCTGGCACTGAGCAAAATTAGAAATAGCTTGCTTCTGCACTACCGTATGCAACTTTTATCATTGTTGTTCAGTCTCTCAGTCGTGTCCGACTCTGTGACCTCCCTGTCCTTCACCATCTCCTGGAGCTCACTCAAACTCATGTCCATTGAGTTGGTGATACCATCCAGCTATCTCATCCTCTATCCTCCTCTTCTCCTCCTGCCCTCAGTCTTTCCCAGCATCAGGGTCTTTTTCAGTGAGTCAGCTCTTTGCATGAGGTGGTCAAAGTATTAGAGATTCAGCTTCAGCATCAATACTTCCAATGAAAACAGGTTTATTTCCTTTAGGATTGATTGCTTTCATCTCCTTGCTGTCCAAGGGACTCTCAGAATCTCCTCAAGCACCACAGTTCAAAAACACCAATTCTTTGGTACTCAGTTTTCTTTTAGGTTTAAATCTCACATCCATACACGAATACTGGAAAAACCATAGCTTTGATTATGTGTATATTTGTTGGCAAAGTGATGTCTCTGCTTTTTAATACTCTGTCTAGGTTTGTCATAACTTTTCTTTCAAGGAGCGAGAGTCTTTTAATTTCATGGCTACAGTCACTGCCCACAAGGATTAATCAGATTCTATTTGGATAAATGCTTTAGACAAGTAAGCTACCAATAAAATTTATTTTCATATGTAATAGATCAGTGGGAATCTGGGAGACTGGGATTTAAAACAACACAAAAACCATTCTGAAAAATTAATTTGCCAAAATCTTTTCTAATAATTTTTGTGTGTGTGGCTCATACTGCTTTAGACTGGATGCAGTCTAATTTAAAAAAAAATCATAGAGTCTCAATTTTTCAAATTTTCACTTGAAGAAAATATGAAAGTAATTTTGTTCAACAATTTCTCCACACTTAAACCTAGTCTATAGCATTCATGAATTTCCTGCCTTGGCTCAATTCCTAAAAACTTAATACTTACCAAAAATAGTCTCACCATCTGAGACAGCCAATGATGCTTAAAGAAGTCGTGTTTATGCTGCTCCTTCATATATCTGATTGTCATTTATGTTTACTGCTTTTAGTTCTACCCACAGAAGCCCAAACATAGAACATATTTAATTTCTAATTTATTTATCTGCTGTCTAAACACTTAAAGAGACCTTTGTATGATGACCAAATATAATTACAAGAGATAAATTATATACCATTTTAAAATGTATCAATTTCCTTTTCTTGGATATTTTTGGGTTTTAATAATCTAGTTATTCTTAGAAAAAATGTGATCCCAAACCTCCAAGTCCAAGAGAGGATCCTGTTAGATCAGAACTGTTTTCATAACAATACTAAAATGTCTTTTTCCCCTTTTGTGCCAATGGTACAGAAACAAAGATGGATAATACTGCTAACACCTAAGCGCAAATCAAGACTGTGGCACCAAACTTACCAGTAGTCATTGATTTGTTCATTGTCATACATTCTCTGTTAAAAAAAAAAATCCACTTTAAAAATCATCTTAATAAAAAAGTAAGATTCATTAGTATTACTGTATCTCAACTCTTGTGAATCTGTCTTTTTAATAATCTGTGTGATAAAGTGGGAAGCATGCATAAAAGACCTCAGAAGCACTTGACAACTGCTTGATTTGCAAGTGGAACTAGCCACTTTCTTGATTCAACACCATTCTTACTTGAAAGAAAAACTTATAGACAAAAGATGATTATTTTAAATTGGCTATTTGCCAGAAATTTTCTCAAAACAGATGAAGCTGTTCAAAAACTATGATGTTTGTTTTCAATAATAAAACTTTATCATATGGGAGAGCACAGTGAATCAATATTTTCCCAATGATCAACGGTTGATGATGAAAAATTATACATGAGAAAAAGATTCACCAAAGTGAAAATAAATCTTAATATAACAATCTATGAAAATTTCACTGATATGTGATCAGATCTCACATTGTACCTAACTTTTAAGAAATTACACTTTATTAATTTTTCTTGTTCAGTCAAGCCCGATTCTTTGTGACTCCCTGTAGTGCAGCCCACCAGACTCCTATTTCTTGGAATCAGTAAAATATTGTATAGTTTCAAGATTGACAAGAAAAAATAAAACTCATAGCACTATTGAAGAAATCTTCCTTGGGGTGGTATTCAGAAAAGAATATTCAGAAATATATTCAATTTTATTGTCCTCAGAGTCACCTAATACTACAAGTAGAACTGTGAAACACCTCATAAATTCCTTTTCTTCTCATTCTAAAGAACATTTTTCAATAAATGAGTATAAAGTCCACTCACCATAAACTATGCTAGAGAATAGTTAATTTGGAAAGTTTGGTATTAGCTATTCTAGAATGAATAAAATTGGCAGTTCTAAATAAAATAACTACCCATTTGATATCCCTTTGATTCAGCTTTATTTGATAGTCCAAACATTATTTAACATTTCAAAGTGAAATTTAAAACTAACCATAAGCAGATATATATTCTTTTCCATGCTTCCTGGTGTCAAATCATTTTACCAGAACATCTATTACATTTTCAACATCACCATGATCTGGAGATGAAAGGGATGAAATTTAAGTTCCATAAAAGTAACCAAGTTTAAAGGCAATTTATTGGACACTAAAAATTTGTGATCTGTATATGGAGACAATACTGAAATGCAGACACAGCCTGAAATAGAGAAATTGAGATTCTGTATAGAGCTGATAGTCACCACTTGCACCAACTAACTAACACTGTTCTCGGTCATGTTTGACCCTTTGCAAATCCATGGACTGTTAAGCCCATGGGGCTCCTCTGCCTATGGAATTTTCCAGGCAAGAATACTGCAGTGGGTTGCCATTTCCTCCTCCAGGGCATCTTCCCAACCCAGGAATTGGGATGCAAGAGAGATGTCCACATCTCTTGCATCTGCTGCACTGGCAGACAGATTCTTTACCACTAGCATCACCTGGGAAGCCCATATGAACTACCAAAAGCAGGTTAAATGAAATAAGTTAAGTGAATACTCTCGTGGAACATGAGTCAACTCCACATTTACATATGAACACATAAAGTAATGAGGCTGTAGAAATAACATAGAGAATCCCCCTAGTTCTTTTAATTGGGTTACTTATTTATTTTGCTTTTGACTGTGCTATGTCTTTATTGGTGCACACAGGCTTTTCTCTAGTTGTAACGAGCAGAGGCTACTCTCTTGTTGTGGTCCACCAGATCTAGGGCACGCGGGCTTCACTGGTTGTGGCTTAAAGGCTGTAGAGCACAGACTCAGTAGTTGTGGTGCAGGGGTTCATTTGCTCCCATGGCATGTGGGATCTTTCCTAATCAGGGATCGAATCTGTGTCTCCTGAATTGGCAGGTGAATGCTTTACCACTAAGCCATCAGGGAAGGCCTCCGTTTAGTTCCTACATACTTTATATTGTGACAGCTATTAAATTTTAAATAGAAAAAAGCATGTAAGTCATAGAAGGCAGCAAAGTCAATAAAGTTTGTGTTCATTAACGTTACCTCTGTAGAAAACTAAGATTCAGCATTATAGGGAAACTATGAGGAAACTACATAGAATGCACCTCAGAACTGACCCTTCTTTCCAAGGGATAAGAAGAATGTCTTAACTATATACCCAATCTCATTCCTTACTTGTTCAGGAATCACCCAGGGGGCTTTAAACACCCTGAATCTCAGGTTGCAGCAGTGCAATGCCAAGCAGCCTTCTGCAGCTATGGAGGAAACTGCAAGGCAGCAAGGCGGGGAGGCTGCACTGTGTATATTTAAAGTGGCACTCAGACCAGGTGAATGAACAGTATACCATAGCTGTGCTGAATTCAGGAGGGACAATGAAATTTAGCATGATACATCCCAGCATAGATCATCAGTTGTATCACTTGAATCTGCTTGTGTCCTATATTAAATCTACTCTTACTGACTCTTCTAGGTGGTACTGTTTGCAACCTCTAAAAATAAAATTTGTTTACAATAAAGAAAACAAACTATAGTTACTACTTGCTGCTAATGTATAAGTTATAATTGATATTCATTATCTTTTTCATCCATCCACCCACTCTAGAATTCCTTCACTCTTGGCCAGCACTTCAGCTGGTATAAAATTTTTATCTGGTGGGGTAACCATACCTTGGGTTTCAGAGTCCTTGGTGCCTTTACTTTGTCAGGTTGGGTTTCAGAAGTTGTCCATGCAGTCTTGTCAAAAGCCATGAAAGTTTCAAGAGATTCTCAGTGGAACTCTTCATTGTACCCTGATGGAGTTGCCCCACTTGGTGACCAGGACCTCTAATCCAGGACAGCCAAGGGTTGCATGGCCACAAAGTTCAAATCTGCAAAGCAACTGAGCGTGATGATTACAGGAGCTAATCCTACTTCCACTCTACAAACCGGTTTTGGATTAATTTATTCTGACTGTTGGGCAAGTGTGCCATCTGTTTAAGTTCAGTGTGTGTGTGTGCTCAGTTGTGTCTGACTTTTTTCAACTCCATAGACGGTAGTCTGCTCCTCTTTTCATGGGATTTCTCAGGCAAAAATATTGGAGTGGATTGTCAATTCCTCCTCCAGGGGATCTTCCCATCCCAGGGATCAAACTGCATCTCTTGCATCTCCTGCACTGGCAGGTGGATTCTTTCCCACTGCACCACCTGGGAAACCCCATTTATACTGCTTCATGAAAAATAGTAACCCAACCCTGCAGGTTGTCATCCCCAGGCTTGTCCTTTGATCCAAGATAGTTTTATGAATGGAGAAGGCAATGGCAATCCACTCCAGTACTCTTGCCTGGAAAATCCCATGGACAGAGGAGCCTGGTAGGCTGCAGTCCATGGGGTTGCTAAGAGTCGACACGACTGAGCGACTTCACTTTCACTTTTCACTTTCATGCATTGGAGAAGGAAATGGCAACCCACTCCAGTATTCTTGCCTGGAGAATCCCAGGGACTTGGGAGCCTGGTGGGCTGCCGTCTATGGAGTTGCACAGAGTCGGACACGACTGAAGCGACTTAGCAGCAGCAGCAGCAGTTTTATGAAGAATCCTTTGTCAGTAAGTCATATTTTCTGTAAAGGATCACATAGTTATTCTGGCCAAAGTAATGTAGGCAAGAAGGCAAATCTATATCCAGAGTAGATGAATATCCCAACAAGATCAAAACTTTGTCACTTCGATAGTGAAAGGGTTCAGAAATAATTGGTGGGGTTCCAATTACCTGACTAGATCACTGAGAGACATTGCTATTATCTGAAACTTATCATTCCTCTGTCCTTTTATGCTTCAGGAATTCAGTAACTGCTAGATCAGCCTTAAGAAAAGGAAAGCCATGCTGTGATGTTTGTGCATACCTTCCATTCATGCTTCCATAGCTGTCCATAAAATACAACAGTGAAACTTCTCTTAACACCTAGAACTATCACAGCAAAAATAAGACTGAAAGTCATAATATTCCTTCCAAATGTTATCTTTTAGTTAATTAAAATATATATGAACAAAAAAATCTTTATAAATAAAAGGCAATAAAATGGGATCTCCTCAAGGCTTATTTAACCTTTCAGTTGAAAAGCTAATTTCTGAAAGCCAGTATATTTTCATCTATTTTCTACATATTTTAAGTTAAAATTACTCTTTTTTCCCATAACTATAGTTGCAGTGAAAACCAAGGAGCTCCACTCAATAAAAGATATAAGTTCACCTGTATTTTAAAAATTCAGTTATAAACTAAAATCAGAATTATTTAGTCTGGAAGTTTCATCATATACCCAGGCTGCATTTACACATATCAGATATTCTATAGTATTTTAAGCAGAAAGTTTTTTTTTTTAATGCTTGCTATCAATCAATATCATTTGCTGGAGGACTAATTTTTATGTATCAAAATTTAAAATATTTTTATCCCATTATTGGAAGTATGTCAAAGATATTGTCTATATTACATCACATGTCATTTTTCACTGCTTTCTTGAAAATATGAAATAAAATGATATTATATAAATGTAAAACTACTATCAAAAATAGTGGAAATGCATACTGGAGTTACATGCATGAATACTAAATGAAGATGCAGAGAAGTGTTCCTTTTATTGCATTGAAATCCTCTACTTTTTTTAAAGAATGCATTATTTTAGAGCAAAAATTAACAGGAAAATAGAGTGATTTCCCATATACTCCTGCCTCTGCAGATGCATAACCTCCTCACTATCAACAGTACAGTGTTACATTTTTAACCTACATTGACATATAATAATCACCCAGAGTCCACAGTTTATTTTAGGATTCACTCTTGGTTTTGTACGTTTTGTGGGTTTGGACAAATGTATAGTGACATATATCCATCATTATAATATCATGCAAAATGTTTTCACTTACCTAAAGATCCTCTGTGTTTTGTCTGTTCATGTTTATCCACTCTATTACCCACCACTCCCCCTGGCAACCATTGATCTTTTTATTATCACCATAGTTTTGTCTTTTCCAGAATATCATATAATTGAAATCATACAGAGTGTAGCCTTTTCAGATTGATTTCTTTGACTTAGTAATATTCCTTTAAGATTCCTCATTGTCTTTTCATGGCTTGATACTTTTAAAATCTTGGTCAGATTAACAAAACATCATATACCTTCTTCTATTTACAAGCTCCAGTTAAACCATGGAGAAATATGGGTACCCAATTATAAATAAATTATAATTATAAAGTCAGAACATGTATTGATCTAGTCCATCACTGCATATGCAGGAATTAGCAATACCTGATCCAGGGGAAATCATTCATATACACACATATTGAATGGATGTATCTAAATTGAAAATGTGATTGCCTCAGTTAACCATTCCTCACTCATACAACTCGAATCCATTATGTGAACCAAGCAGAAGGAATCTGTACTTTAAACACAGAAATCTTTGGGTTTATGGGAAATTTATACATCCTCTTTGCCCCCAGTAATGCTTTCACCAGCATGACAATATCCTTCATCATGTGTTCAGCACACCTCGGGGCAAAGAACTAGACGTATTTTTCTAAAATCATTGCAGTGGTCTTGAAGAAGTGGCTCTTGCATTGCTAAAATTTGTTGTTCTTTACTCCTTATTTCGCCACAGGCACCAACCCAAGTGTACTAGAGCTAGCGTTTTGACAAGATTTTCATATCTTCCTTATCCAACTTCAAAAACCCAATACAGTTACAACTATGTTATCTATAGCCTGTTGTAGTCAGTATACTTTTTGCTTATGCTCTTTCCCATAAAGCATCTCATTTCTTTCTCATGACAGTCTTTACAATTGGGCACAGAGGATGATATCAGGCACAATTGCTAGTGAAATTAAAGCTGTGAGAGCTAAATTCACATGTACAAGTTTGTATATTTACCAGGTGGCATGGTATTCTTACTTCAGGCACATAGTTCACTATGTGACAATTACATTTGTTTATTTCATCTTCATTTAAAAATGAAGAAAAAAATTTTATATGGAGAAACATCCCCTTGGATGAGAGTGGATGTTTAGGTAGGAGGAAAGGGAGCTGTGACATTTTAAAAGAACACTTAATCTAAGGCAAACTGTTTCTATTTCCACCACCAAGAGAAGCTTTGAAGTAAAGTAAATAAAAACAACATTTTACTTAGAGGAAGAAGGAAAATATATAGATTTTGGATTTCTTCATGGACAGAAGTTTGTAGCTCTTACAGTGGTGACAGCTCGTCTTGGTAAAATGATACCTTTTGGCTAGAAAAGTGCACATCTCTTTCCATTAAAAATTAGCATAAAAATGTTATATATCCCCCAAATTAATGATTTTAAAAATTGAGGCAACAGAAATAGTAAGAAATTGTAGAAATAAAACTACATCAGAAGTCTGACTGGTAATGGGCTTAAATATGTAATACCTAGTCACTAACAACTGTTTTTATGTGACTCAAAGCCAATTGCTTCACCTCCAGGAGTGTGAAATAAGTGACCTTGATTAGATGACCCCTGGGGTTTCCTTGGTGGCTCAGTGGTAAAGAATCTTCCTGCCTATATGGGAGATGTGGGTTCGATCCCTGGGTTGAGAAGATCCCCTGGAGAAGGGAAACAACACACTCCATTATTCTTGTTTGGAGAATCCCATGGACAGAGGAGCCTGGCAGGCTACAGTCCATGGGGTCATAAAGAGTTGGATATGACTGAGCAACTAACACAAGCTTTCAACTAATTCTCACATTCAATGATTTTAAATCATGGAAAGTATTTATTGGGTCACTGAGAAAACATAGTTTTAATATTTTATTTATAGTTAAATGATAACCACAATAAAGTTAGTTATCATATCCATCCCCTCACATAGTTACCTTTTTTGTGCATTTGGTGAGAGCATGACTCTCAGTAAATTTCATGTATAAAATACAGTATTGTTAACTATAGTCACCATACATTACATCAGATCATGAAAATTTATTCACCTTGTAACAGAAGGTTTGCATCCTTTGGTCAACATCTCCCCATTTCCTCCTACTCTCAGCCCCTGGCAAACACTGTTCTGCTTGCTGTCACATTGAGTTCCACTTTTTTAGATTCTGTGTATAAATGAGATCATATAGTATTTGTCTTACTTTGTCTGACTTATGCCATACAGAAAGCATAGTCTTCTCAAGGCAAATGGCAAGATTTCCTTCTTCTCTTTCCTATGGATAACTCATATAAAGAAGGTAGATCAATATCTATATTTATAAATATATGTGTGTATGCTAAGTCGCTTCAGTCATGTCTGACTCTTTGTGACTCTATGGACTGTAGCATGCTAGGCTCCTCTGTCCATGGGATTCTCCAGGCAAGAATACTGGAGTGGGTTGTCACCCCTCCTCCAGGGGATCCTCCTGACCCAAGGATCAAACTCATGTCTCTTATGTCTCCTGCATTGGCAGGCAGGTTCTTTACCACTAGCACCACTTGGGAAGCCCCATACATATATATACACACACATGTGTGTGTGTGTGTGTGTGTGTAAAACACCCACACTTTTTTTTTAATACATTCATGTGTTGATGGACACTTATGTTGTTTCTGTATCTTAGCTATTGTGACTAATGCTGCAGTTGAACATTAGGACACAAATATCTCTTTGAGATATTTATTTTATTTCCTTCAGATATATACCCAGCAATGCAATTAATAGATCATATACTAGTCATCTATCTTTAAGTTTGTGGTCCCTTGGTTGTTTTAGAGTTCCACGTGTGTTTTTACCCTCTGTACGATCACTGTCTAGTTTTTGACTATTACTGGTTCTTCTTTGGAGCTTTCTGATCTTAGGGCCTCGTTGACCACACTGCTGACTAAGCCCCAATTTTGATAATATAAGGAATATAAATAATAATGCAATATAGTCTCCTATTTACAAAGCAGAGCTTTCTAATAAGATTTTACAGCACTATGTGAAAAAGGCAACATATGTCTTGCCAGGCATTGCCTTAATCCAATAATAAATAACTTGAAAATATGCCTTTTCCTGATATTGATTCACTACCCTATTTACAGACTATCTCAGAGTTCCAGTGATCATTACATGAAACAGTACAAAAGGTAGAGATGTTTTCTTTTCTTTTTTTTCTTTTTATTACTAATAGCTTATATTCCACTTAGCTTCCACTTAAGAATCCTCTAACCAGGCACTGAGTGGGTGGCATGGCGGCGACCAGCGAGCGCGGCCGCTTCAGCACTGGGATCTTCTTCCTTCCTGGCGGAGCGCACTCCAAGGTGACGGACGACCAGGTGACGGATGCGCGCGGCCACGGTGCAGGTGGGAGAAAAGCCGCTGCTTTGGCCGGGGCGCCATCCATGGGCCGGCGTCCGACCCTCCCGCCTCTGAGCTCAATCAACACACAGAAATCCCTTGCATTCCTATACACTAATAATGAGAAAGTAGAAAAAGAAATTAAGGAAACAATTCCATTCACCATTGCACCGAAAAGAATAAAATACTTAGGAATATATTTACCTAAAGAAACTAAAGACCTATATATAGAAAACTATAAAACACTGATGAAGGAAATCAAAGAGGACACTAATAGATGGAGAAATATACCATGTTCATGGATCAGAAGAATCAATCTAGTGAAAATGAGTATACTACCCAAAGCAATTTACAAATTCAATGCAATCCCTATCAAGCTACCAGCGATATTTGTCACAGAACTAGAACTAATAATTTCAAGATTTGTATGGAAATACAAAAAACCTCCAATAGCCAAAGCAATCCTGAGAAAGAAGAATGGAATTGGAGGAATCAACCTGCCTCACTTCAGGCTCTACTACAAAGCCACAATCATCAAGACAGTATGGTACTGGCACAAAGACAGAAATATAGATCAATGGAACAAAATAGAAAGCCCAGAGATAAATCCACACACATATGGACACCTTATCTTTGACAAAGGAGGCAAGAATATACAATGGAGTAAAGACAATCTCTTTAACAAGTGGTGCTGGGAAAACTGGTCAACCACTTGTAAAAGAATGAAACTAGATCACTTTCTAACACCGCACACAAAAATAAACTCAAAATGGATTAAAGATCTAAATGTAAGACCGGAAACTATAAAACTCCTAGAGGAGAACATAAGCAAAACACTCTCAGGAATAAATCACAGCAGGATCCTCTATGATCCACCTCCCAGAATTCTGGAAATAAAAGCAAAAATAAACAAATGGGATCTAATTAAAATTAAAAGCTTCTGCACAACAAAGGAAAATATAAGCAAGGTGAAAAGACAGCCTTTGGAATGGGAGAAAATAATAGCAAATGAAGCAACTGACAAACAACTAATCTCAAAAATATATAAGCAACTTATGCAGCTCAATTCCAGAAAATAAACGACCCAATCAAAAAATGGGCCAAAGAACTAAACAGACATTTCTCCAAAGAAGACATACAGATGGCTAACAAACACATGAAAAGATGCTCAACATCACTCATTATTAGAGAAATGCAAATCAAAACCACAATGAGGTACCACTTCACACCAGTCAGAATGGCTGCGATCCAAAAATCTGCAAGCAATAAATGCTGGAGAGGGTGTGGAGAAAAGGAACCCTCCTACACTGTTGGTGGGAATGCAAACTAGTACAGCCACTATGGAGAACAGTGTGGAGATTCCTTAAAAAATTGCAAATAGAACTGCCTTATGACCCAGCAATCCCACTGCTAGGCATACACACTGAGGAAACCAGAATTGAAAGAGACACATGTACCCCAATGTTCATCACAGTACTGTTCATAACAGCCAGGACATGGAAACAACCCAGATGTCCATCAGCAGATGAATGGATAAGAAATCAGTGGTACATATACACAATGGAGTATTACTCAGCTGTTAAAAAGAATACATTTGAATCAGTTCTGATGAGATGGATGAAACTGGAGCTGATTATACAGAGTGAAGTAAGCCAGAAAGAAAAACACCAATACAGTATACTAACACGTATATATGGAATTTAGAAAGATGGCAATGATGACCCTGTATGCAAGACAGCAAAAAAGACACAGATGTGTATAGCGGACTTTTGGACTCTGTGGGAGAGGGAGAGGGTGGGATGATTTGGGAGAATGGCATTGAAACATGTATACTATCATGTAAGAATCGAATCGCCAGTCTATGTCCGATGCAGCATACAGCATGCTTGGGGCTGGTGCATGGGGATGACCCAGAGAGATGTTATGGGGAAGGAGGTGGGAGGGGGGTTCATGTTTGGGAACGCACGTACACCCGTGGTGGATTCATGTCAATGCATGGCAAAACCAATACAGTAATGTAAAATAAAGTAAAAATAAAAATTAAAAAATAAATAAATAAATAAATAAATATTTTTAAAAAAGAATCCTCTAATCAGATTATGGAAATTATGGACTGCCTGCGTGCAAGCATGACTCTCAGCTAGCAAAAATTATGAGAAAATCTTACTGAACTAAAACTTTGGTTTAGTAAATATTCAGACCGTAAGCTTCATTGTCACTCAGAATCCTCTTTCCCTTCATTCACTCTTTCAGTTTCTCAAGGTCTTCTGGTCTCTGACCATCAGCCATGCACTGTCATCTCTCTCTGTGGAGCTGATATGCCACTAACATTCTGATTATGCCAAGAATATAGTTTCTGGATTTAAACATGAACTATGAAAATTTTGGTTCAGGACTTTTTGATATAATATAGAAATTGAGTATCAGAAGAGGTACTCTGTCTGTGTCTAGATCAGTGGTTCTGAATTCTTGGCTGCATGGAAGAATTACTCACAAAGCATCTTTACAAAATTGATGCCTGTTCTCTGCCCTTGGCCAACAGAAAGGAAATCATGAGGGGTGATATATATTCCTTGTAGTTTTAAAAAATTTCCCCTCCTTTCTGAACTGAGAATGACAGATCTATAGTAGTAAGAGTCACCTACTAAAATACTAAGATATAAAGAAATGAAAAATGAAAGTACACTGAACTGCCACTATACAAGCATGAACACTGGAGAAGGAAATGGTAACCCACCCATTTTCCCATTTTCCTTGGAAAATCTCATGGACAGAAGAGCCTGGTGGGCTGCAGTCCATGGAGTTGCACAGAGTTGGACATGACTTAGTGACTAAATAACAACAGGTAGGATACACTGTATCTTTAGCAATGTGTCTTTCCTTGTGCATGTGTGCTAAGTTGCTTCAGTCATGCCTGACTCTGTGACTGCAAGGACTGTAGCCCCCAGGCTCCTCTGTCCATGGGGATTCTCCAGGCAAGAATACTGAAGTGTGTTACCATGCCCTCCTCCAGGAATTCCTGCTTATTCTTTCCTCATGGTGAAGGAGGTTGGATACCTGAGGACTTCCTTCTTCATAAGAAATGCTAGCAAATTATTTTCTCTCCCCTGACTTTATTCCCTGATTCTCTTAGTTTTACAAAGTCAAAGAAAATGGATTGTTTCTAATCTGAGTGAACTTCTATCCAGAGTTCATCCTCATTCCTAAACCTCGTTACTAAAATTGCCACTCTAGAAAGGGGAAGAAATTCAGAGAGAACTAGGTAAGAGAACAAGAGAGAGAGAAAAAGGTAAGAATTAAATTGAGATGGCAGAACTTGTATAATTTCTTTTCCTCAAAAATTGTATCATGTGTTCTTCATTTGTGACAGATAACTCACGTTAGGAGATGTGGGTAAAATGTGAAGAGGTAGCCCAAAAAAACCATTCAGATGTAAATGCATTTACCTTTTCCCAATACTTTTTTTTCCTGGATTGAGATAGTTATTTTTTAAGATTTATTTTTAATTGGAAGATAATTGCTTTATGATATTGTATTGGCATACAATACACCCTCTCTCTAGGCTGTCAGTAAGCACCAAGTTGAACACCCTGCATTTTACAGCAACTTCCTATTAGCTATCTATTTTACATAGGTAATATATACATTTAAATGCTACTCTCTCAACTAGTCCCACCCCCTCCTTATGCCACTGTATCCAAAGTCTGTCCTCTATATCTGTGTCTCTGTTCTTGCTCTTTAAATAAGTTCATCAGTACCATTTTTATAGACTCCACGTGAGTGAGTGAAGTCGCTCAGTTGTGTCCGACTCTTTGTGACCCCGAGGTCTGTAGCCTACCAGTCTCCTCTGTCCATGGGATTTTCCAGGCAATAGTACTGGAGTAGATTGCCATTTCCTTCTCCAGGGGATCTTCCCGTCCCAGGGATCGAACCCAGGTCTCCCGCATTGTAGACAGACACTTTACCGTCTGAGCCACCAGGGAAGTCCACTATATACACGTTAATATGCAAAATTTGTTTTTCTCTTTCTGACTTACTTCATGCTGTAAAATAGGTTCTAGGTTCTTCCACCTCACTAAAACTGACTCAAACACATTCCTTTTTTTATGACTGAGTGATATTCCATTGTATACATGCACTTCTTCTTTATACATTCATGTGTCAATGGACATCTAGGTTGCTTCTATGTCCTAACTATTGTATATTTATTGCTGCTATAAACATTGGGGTACACATGTATTTTTAAATTATTATTTTCTCAGGATATATGCCTAGTAGTGGGATTTCTGGGTCCTATGGTAGTTTTATTCCTAGTTTTTTAAGGAATCTCTGTACTGTTCTCCATAGTGGCTGTATCAATTTGCATTCTTACGAACAGCCCAAGAAGGCTCCCTTTTCTCCACATGCTCTCCAGTATTTATTGTTTGCAATTTTTTTGATGATGTCCATTCTGACCAGTGTGAGGTGATACTTCTTGTGATTTTGATTTGCATTCTCACATTTATAAGCTAAAAAAGTTCTTCATGAGGAAGAAGATTCACTTCATTAATCTCTTGGCGACATTTCCCAGAACTATGATGACATATGCACCTACTATCAAGTTCTAAGTCCCTTTGTCCCTCACCGTTGCTACATGACTGTGTCTTTCTTTAGTGGGAAGCCTAAAGCCATTCAGTATGAGTTCCTCATACTCTATGCTTCTTACCCTCGTTTCATTTAATCTTTTTACCTTTTTCCTTCTTTTTTCCAGTCTTCATATATGTTTGATTCTAGTCCTTCCCTCACCTGCTAGAATCAAACAGCAGCAATTACTGAAATGTATTGAGTATTTACTATATGCCCAGCATTGTTCAAAATGCTTTCAATGAAATAACTCATTGATTGTTGGCTCCTTTATGAGTAGGTACCAGTAATTCCATGTTATAAATAAACAAAGTGATGAACAGAGTCATTTAATTGATGGCCCATATTTCCACAGCTAGCAAGTAGAAGATTTAGAATTTGGTCATAGACCATCTGCTCTGGAATGTGGACACATAACCACTGCCCATGCCCCCATTGTTCCAAGGCCTCATTTTTGGGCAGAATCTTCTGCAGATGTTGACACCCCTGTGTTGGGTTTGCTGCAGCTGACCATATGGGTCATTTTAGAGACACATGTGATAACACACATAACCTGGGAGAATCAAATGAGAGTTGGATCTCAGTGAAGACCTGAACAGGGAGTGTGTTCCAACAGCAGCACCCTCCTCTTACACAGAGTTTCACACCTCTTCAGTGTTCTTTCTACATGTCTACATCAAAGGAAAGCTTCTTGCTTCACTGTTTTTGCTAAAAATATTACATACCAAAAGGGTGGCTTATTTCCTATTACCTATTTTTCTCTAAAGACTCAAAAAATTGGTTATTGACCTAGCCTTCTTCAGTGATCAATGCAAAGAAATAGAGGAAAAGGACAGAATGGGAAAGATAAGAGATCTCTTCAAGAAAATTAGAGATACTAAGGGAACATTTAATGCAAAGAAGAGTTGATGCTTTTGAACTGTGGTGTTGGAGAAGACTCTTGAGAGTCCCGTGGACTGCAAGGAGATCCAACCAGTCCATTCTGAAGGAGATCAGCCCTGGGATTTCTTTGGAAGAAATGATGCTAAAGCTGAAACTCCAGTACTCCGGCCACCTCATGCGAAGAGTTGACTCATTGGAAAAGACTTTGATGCTGGGAGTAAATGGGGGCAGGAGGAGAATCAGACGACTGAGGATGAGATGACTAGATGGCATCACTGACTCGATGGATGTGAGTCTGAGTGAACTCCGGGAGATGGTGATGGACAGGGAAGCCTGGCGTGCTGCAGTTCATGGGGTCGGAAAGAGTCGGACATGACTGAGTGATTGAACTGAATCGAACTGACATTTTGCTTAAACAACAACAAAAAAAAGATTAATAAACATTTAAAATTCAAGCAAATTTTATTTTTGGCCTACTGAGAAGTTTTGCTCTAAATGAGATATCAGAATTTTATTCATAATCAAGTGATGCATTGAAATAGGTATTGCTTATTCTCTTGAAAATATGCTCTCACTAATAATATTCTGGTGAAATACTTGATATGGTGACATACCTAAGTGGCTTAACATTATTTAAAAACTACTTTGAGCATCATTAATTTCATTTTTCTTAATGTTTTCTGTTATAGCAGGATATATATTTATTTACTGAATGACAGTCATCAAAAGGATCATCCATTAAAGACAGTGGATTTGAAAAAAAACACATATGGAAAGAATAAGTAAATAATAAATGAAATAGAAATATGTGATTAAACATATTTCAGAGTCATTTCACAAGCACCTACACTTATGTAAACTAAAATAAAAAAAGATGTTTTGAGTCATTCTAATGACTAATATTTTACAATCTCATATAATCTAATCACAAATTAAATACCTTTAGTGAAATCTCATTAAATGAACTGCTTTTCTGTATAATTTTATGTCTAATTGCTATAACCTCTAGAAAATATTTTCTGCATTCTAAGTACATCAAATACATATCAAGCACTTTCATCTTAGCTTCAAATTAGTTTCAAAAGGAGGAAATTAAAAAATAAGTGTGTCTTATTAAAATTAAAATGAAATAGCAATTAATATACTATCTTTTCATAATTCATAATAATATTTATTGAATAACAAAGAAGTTACATGAATAGTAACTATATTATTCTATTTTTATGATTTAGAACATGAATTATTTTCAGGGTTTACTGAAGACTTTATGATCTCAGTATATAAAGGTTGTAGGTGATTATGTTTAGGATAGGTTTCTAAAAATTAATTGATCTCTCTTAAAGATAAGTTTTTAAACCTATTTATGTCTTTAGTTTAGTGAACCCACATGATATTACTGATATTTGATATTTTATGACCCATAAAAATCACTTTCATATGATTCAACCTAACATACATAACTGAAACATTTGCTATTATTTATGCCAGTATTTGGAAATCTAATTTTCTGATTCTTTCCTATATTCTTATTTTCTCTTCTGCTACATTGTCTATTTTTTCCTTTAATTTTTTGCACTTGTCTGAATTCTTCTTATAGCTATGTGGAAAGTGTGAGTTACTTAGTCATGTCTAACACTTTGCGACCCCATGGACTATAGCCCACCAGGCTCCTCTGTCCATGGGATTCTCCAGGCAAGAATACTGAGGTGGGCTGTCAGTCCCTTCTCCAAGCTATGTAAAAGTTTTTAATATAATAGCACTTTACAGTTATTGATTCATTTAAGATTCTACGTAATCTAATTAAGAATTATTATCATCTCCATTTAACATTGAGAAAACTGAGGCAAAGAGCAATTAAGTACTTCCCTGATTCACATAGCCATTAAATTGAACCTGTACCTATAGTCTAGCTTCGTATATTATGCTCATTACTATTCCACTCTATGGTTGTCCCTTTTTAAGATACTTATTTGAATTTTGATTCCTCCTTAATTTTTCATTAATATCAAGAATCTAATATTGCTTTTGCTTGGAAAAATATTTTAATTTCTTCCCTGATATGTATTCATTCATCTATTTACTGTATTTTAGAGTCAGATTTTCACATGCAGTTTTCTATCCTACCCTGCCTTGAGTTTAGATACATGGTATACATGATGTCTATATGAGTCTCCTTCCTGTTTACACTGTCTACTGCAGTAGGAAAGAAATCTGCCACATTAGGTAAAATAGAAATCCATGAAATGCCACACAAGCTTTCTTTTTAGGAATCGGCAATGTTTGCTCTTGGCAGATTCACCTCAGCTAATTTCCAAATGGGTAAAGCATCTCTCCTGCAACACTTTATTTCTAGAACTAGCCTTTTTAAAGGTCAGTGTGTAAATGAGACTCTTTCATAATTTCTTCTGATTTTTCAGTCTACTTCATTTTCTCAAGAATGACTGTTGATATTGAAATTTGTCAATTGCTTCAGTTTGCTAGATATCTATTGTGACTATATTTCCAACAGTAATCAAATATTTGTTGCTGTTTGTTAGATTTCTTGTGTTTCCTTTGGATGTCTTACAGAAGGAACTGGTGTGCCAGTTGTCATTCTTTTGATAAATGTAGAAAGAATGAATGGCCTAAACATGTAGTATTCCCAGAACATCACTCTCTAATTTCTCTACATTTTGTAAAAGGTATTTGGATATACCTGTTTCCAAGATTGTTTGATTTAACCTGATATAAGCTCAGAGTCATCAATTCCCTTTCCATATAAATTTCCATATAAATTTACCCAGAATATTTGTCCATCATGCCCCAATAATCTCTTAATCATCATTATTCTCATATCTATATCCTTTTATTTGGATGGCACAGTTAAATTCCTTCGACTTGGGGTTGTGGTATTAAAAAATGCTCACAGACTTTTACTATATACAGGTACAGGCTACAATAATGTCAGTAAGAACTACTTAATATTTAGGTAAGCTTTCAGTTCTTAAAATGCAATATGCTTACTTATCTTATTTTCCTGAAGTGAAGAGAAGTAAGTGGGAACAATATAGCTGATTAATAAGAATTTTTGTTAATAACAATATTTGTATTTATGGAATACCTATTATAGTAAACACTTTTTAGTAGCTATTTTGTAGTTAGTTTTGCATTAAACTTTCTAAACAATGCTAAGATATAAGTTCCATATTTTTCCCAATTTTCAGATGAAGAAATTGAGTAAAGCTAATAGGGAGAGGTCTCAGTAGAAGCCCTTTGATCCCAAACTCTCTGATTCCAAAGATCATGATCATATGATCTCACTATGAATCCATTTGGTTAACAGGTAACATAAGCATAGTTTTTTTGTTTCATAATACACAGCTTTTTCTACTCTATCAATCACTAAATAAATGTTATTTATAGAAATAAGAAATTGATGATTCCCTAGGAATCATCATAAACATTATAGTCTTTTACATACAGGGTAAAAAGCAAGTGTTTTAGAGTGAAATTAGCCTACATTCATTTTGGCTCCAGATATGAGCTGAGTGTTCTTGGGCAATTGGCCTAACCTCCCTGAGCCTCCACTATATCATGCACACATTGAAACGTAAGACTGGTTTTCTAAATCCTAAATTGCAGCCATGAAATTAAAAGATGCTTACTCTTTGGAAGGAAAGTTATGACCAACCTAGACAGTATATTCAAAAGCAGAGACATTACTTTGTCAACAAAGGTCCATCTAATCAAAGCTATGGTTTTTCCAGTGGTCATGTATGGATGTGAGAGTTGGACTATAAAGAAAGCTGAGTGCCAAAAATTGATGCTTTTGAACTGTGGTGTTGGAAAAGACTCTTGAGAGTCCCTTGGACTGCAAAGAGATCCAACCAGTCAATCCTAAAGGAGATCAGTCCCGGGTGTTCATTGGAAGAACTGATGTTGAAGCTGAAACTCCAATACTTTGGCCACATGATGCAAAGAACTGACTCATTTGAAAAGACCCTGATGCTGGGAAAGATTGAAGGCAGGAGGAGAAGGGGATGACAGAGGATGAGATGGTTGGATTACATTACTGACTCAATGGACATGGATTTGGGTGAACTCCGGGAGTTGGTGATGGACAAGGAGGCCTGGTGTGCTGCAGTTCATGGGGGTCACAAACAGTCGGACACGACTGAGTAACTGAAGTTGTTTTTTATAAATAGAAAATTCCTAGTAAAATTCCTGAGACATAATAGGTCCTCAATTTAAAACAATGTAATATACCTACTCTACCACCTATTCATTAGCAGATACAACTGTGTTAGTTCAATTCAGTATAGTCATTCAGTCGTTATTTTAATATGTGCGGAGACTGAAAATCTTCATTCACAGTACCACACAGCTCCCTAATTCTATTTGCATGTCATTAAGAAATTATCATTTAAGTGGTCATTAGTGTAAAGGCACATAAAATTTTGCTAATGAAAATAAGAATGGCAAAGATATCTACAGCAGGAAAATATCAGGTAAGGGAAAGTAAATAAACAAAATTTCTACTTAAGTATTTTAGTTATTCAAGTCATTGATGCAGCAATTTACTGTGTTGCCAATATGTTCTGTTTACGTCTAATATTAGTATGCATACATATAATAACCTGTGAAACCTTTTCACAAATTTATACATATAGCAGATGATTATGAACTTAAACAGAAACAAAAACTTTTTTGATCAGATATTCTCAACACGTAACCTAGAGAATATATTCCTAAAACAACTCTCAACAATAAGGAATCTGGGAAACTTGACTGCTTTCTCTTTTTGACTTTAAAATTCAGAGAAATATAGTGAAAAGAGCATAAACAATAATTCTAGATCTTAGCTTTCGTTAAAACCATCTGAGAACTTTTTAAAGTATACATTTGGAACTTCTACTGCAAACATTTTGAATCGGCATTACCAGGTACATAGTCCAGCATCTTAATTTCTTTTAAGCTCCAAATGTGTTTCTTATGCTGCTCTCTCTCCTCTAGTTTTGAGATTTGGTTACTGGAACTTGGAAATCATGGTTTAATTATTTTTTCATATCATATATATATAATACTTATAACTTCACTTGCAATTTCATTTTTTAATAAATCAAATTTGAATTTAAACTATATAGAACCAATAATTTAGGAGAATTATTAAGTAGGAACAGAAAAGGGTTTATCTTAGTTCTCAGTTCAGTTCAGTTCAGTTCAGTCGCTCAGTCGTGTCTGACTCTTTGCGACCCCATGAACTGCAGCACGCCAGGCCTCCCTGTCCATCACCATCTCCCGGAGTTCACTCAGACTCATGTCCATCGAGTCAGTGATGCCATCCAGCCATCTCATCCTCTGTCATACCCTTCTCCTCCTGCCACCAATCCCTCCCAGCATCAGAGTCTTTTCCAATGAATCAACTCTTCGCATGAGGTGGCCAAAGTGCTGGAGTTTCAGCTTTATCATCATTCCTTCCAAAAAAATCCCAGAGTTGATCTTCAGAATGGACTGGTTGGATCTCCTTGCAGTCCATGGGACTCTCAAGAGTCTTCCCCAACACCACAGTTCAAAAGCATCAATTCTTCAGTGCTCAGCCTTTTTCACAGTCCAACTCTCACATCCATACATGACCACAGGAAAAAACATAGCCTTGACTAGACGGACCTTAGTCAGCAAAGTAATGTCTCTGCTTTTCAATATGCTATCTGGGTTGGTCATAACTTTTCTTCCAAGGAGTAAGCATCTTTATTTTTTTCCTGGCTGCAATCACCATCTGCAGTGACTTTGGAGCCCCCAAAATAAAGTCTGACACTGTCTCCACTGTTTCCCCATCTATTTCCCATTAAGTGATGGGACTGTATGCCATGATCTTCGTTTTCTGAATGTTGAGTTTTAAGCCAACTTTTTCACTCTCCTCTTTCACTTTCATCAAGAGGCTTTTGAGTTCCTCTTCACTTTCTGCCATAAGGGTAGTGTCATCTGCATATCTGAGGTTATTGATATTTCTCCCAGAAATCTTGATTCCAGCTTGTGTTTCTTCCAGTCCAGCATTTCTCATGATGTACTCTGCATATGAGTTAAATAAGCAGGGTGACAATATACAGCCTTGATGCACTCCTTTTCTTATTTGGAACCAGTCTGTTGTTCCATGTCCTAGTCCTAGTCAAATTGATACCGTAAAATCTGTTTAGCTGGTCTACTTTAATGAGCTCTTAATGATCTTTCTGTCTCCATTATTTTCTCTCTCCAATTAGTATGATGCAGTGCTGAGGCAATGGTAATTATTTAATACACATCAAAAATCTTGTTAGCTCAAAAACTTGCAGTTGTCCCAACTTGCCCCAGAAGTGAAAAAATAAACTCTATATTATTAAACAATCTAGTCCTAACCTAAATTTTTTAACCCTGTATACATTTTTGTCTATTTTTCATTTCTTGCCAATGATCTTTCTATTCCCTATTTCTAATTTTGAACTTTTTGTTTCTCTACAATTTCTTTTCCCTATTCCCAAAGATGTAACCTATTTGTTAGAGTACATGTCAAATGACACTGGCTTTTGTATTCTTACTATAGTTCCCTGGCCAGAATGTTGTTGTTCAGTTGCTAAATCATGTTCAACTCTTTGCAACCCCCACAGACTGCAACAAGCCAGGCTTCCCTGTCTTTCACTATCTTCTGGAATTTGCCCAAATTCATGTCCATTGAGTCAGTAATGCTGTCTAACCATCTCATTCTCTGCCATCCTCTTCTCCTTTGGCCTTCAACCTTTCCAAGCATCAGGGTCTTTTCTAATAAGTCGACTCTTCACATCAGGTGGCCAAAGTAGTGGAGCTTCAGTTACACATCAGTCCTTCCAATGAATATTCAGGGTTGATTTCCTTTAGGATTAACTTCTTGAATCTCCTTGCAGTCCAAGGGACTCTCAAGAGTTTTCTCCAGTATCACAGTTCAAAAGCATTGATTTTTTGGCACTCAGCCTTTATGGTCCAACTCTCACATCCATACATGATTACTGGAAAAAACATAGCTTTAATTATATGGATCTAGGTCAGCAAAGTGATGTCTTTGCTTTTTAATATACTGTCTAGTTTTTTCATAGACTTCCTTCCAAGGAGCAAGCATCTTTTAATGTCACAGCTACAGTCACCATCCTCAATGATTTTGGAATCCAAGAAAATAAAATCTATCACTGCTTCCACTTTTCCCTCTTCTAATTGCCATGAAGTGATGGGGGTGGATGCCATGATCTTAGTGTTATGAATGTTGAGTTTTAAATCAGCTTTTTCACGCTCCCCTTTCACTCTCATCAAGAGGCTCTTTAGTCCCTCTTCACTTTCTGCCATTACAGTGGTATCATCTGCATATCTAAGGTTGATATTTCTCCCAGCAATCTTGACTTCAGCTTGTGATTCATCCAGCCTGGCATTTTGCATGATGTACTCTACATATAAGTTAAACAGACAGGGTGACAGTATAGAGCCTTGTAGTACTCCTTTCCCAATTTTGAACTAGTCACTTGTTCCATGTAAGTTTCTAATTGTTGCTTCTTAACCCACATACAGGTTTTTCAGGACACAGTAAGGTGGTCTGGTATTCCCATCTCTTTAAGAACTTTCAACAGTTTGATGTGATACACACAGTCAAAGGCTTTAGCTTTAGACTCTTTTATTAACAATGAGGGCTACTCCATTTCTTCTAAGGGATTCTTGCCCATAGTAGTAGATATAATGGTCATATGATTAAATTCACCCATTCCCGACCATTTTAGTTCATTGATTCCTAAGATGTTGATGTTCACTCTTGTCATCTACTGTTTGAGCACATCCAATTTACTTTGAACTGTGGCGTTGGAGAAGACTCTTGAGAATCCCTTAGACAGCACGGAGATAAAACCAGTCAATCCTAAAGGAAATCAGTCTAGAATATTCATTGGAAGGACTGATGCTGAAGCTGAAGCTCCAATACTTTGGCCATCTGATGTGAAGAACTGACTCATTGGAAAAGACCTTGATGCTGGGAAAGATTGAAGGCAGAAGAAGGGGACGACAGAAGATGAGATGGTTGGATGGCATCGCCGACTCAATGGCCATGAGTTTCAGTAAGTTCCTGGAGTTGGTGATGGACAGGGAGGCCTGGCGTGTTGTAATCCATGGAGTTGCAAAGAGTCAGACACGACTGAGTGAATAAACTGAACTGAACTGAACTGAACTCACCTTGATTCATGGACCTAAGATTCCAGGTTCCTATGCAGTATTGTTCTCTACAGCATCAAGCTTTACTTTCACCACCAGACACATCCTTTTCTGAGCGTCATTTCTGCTTTGGCCAGCTGCTTCAGCCCAGTCACTTCATTCTTTCTGGAGTGATTAGTAATTGCTCTTCCTCAGTAGCATGCTGGAGGCCTTCTGTCCTAGGGGGTTCATTTTCTGATGTCATATCTTTTTGCCTTTTCATAGTGTTCCTTGGTCTCTTGCAGCAAGAATACTGAAGAGGTTTGCCATTCCCTCCTCCAAGTGGACCACGTTTTGTCAGAACTCTTCACTATTACCCATTTGTCTTGGGTGGCTCTGCATGGCACGATTGAGTTATGCAGGCCCCTCTGCCATGACAAGGCTGTGGCCCTTGAAGGGGTTTGGCCAGAGTAAACTCTTGTTAATCTCAAGTATTATATTATACCTCTTTCATCAGCTATAGTGTTATACTTTACATTGAGAAAAAAGAAATAAGGGAATTTTCTGGTGGTCCAGTGGTTAGCACTTTCATTGCCATGGCCCAGGTTCAATCATTGGTCTCACAAGATCTCACAAGCCACGTGGTACGGCCAAAAAAATAAGACAATACAGATAATGCCTATTGATCTCTGCATCTGCCACAGTGCCTTCTTATAAAAAGTGCTCAAAAATATTTATAAATAAATCATAAAAATGAGAAGTGGGAGGAAACTATAGGGTAGACACAATTGTTTTCTATCAGTGAAACACCTTTGACAAATTTAAAATTGTTTCACGAAGTCAACATTCATGTGTATGTATTTATTAACAAAAATGGCTTTCTACTTGCTGACTAAACTGTGTGTACTAAGTATAACCCATTAATAACATACTTTCTTCAATATACTGCAGCAATCATCCACGAAAACATAGCCCTAGCAATTTCTACTGCCATGTCTTATCCCATGAACTCAGATGCAGGTTTGAGGTGTCATTTTGCTGATGGTAAAACAAATCAATCAAAATAATTTATGTATTTGGAATTTAATATATCAACAATCCAACTGAAATTGAGCAAGATTATGAAACGTCCAGTTACTTGAGAGTATATTATACCTCAAAAATTCAAAGAGCCTGCTTCTAACAATTTATATATTTAAATTTTCTAAAGGAAATGGGAAAGATTTTTCCCTGTTTCTGTTCCTATAAAACTGCTGAAACAAAGAGAAAAAGGTGAACTTCAGCATTTTTTGCCTTGTCAGCTCTTGAAACTTGAAAATATTAGTGTTAGTATTATCTGCTTTAGGAAACGCTTCACCTTACCTTGACATCAGGGTAAATTATTTATCCATGATAGGGTAGCTGAGAGTGTGTGTCTAAATGTTTAAAGGGTTGTATTAAATGTTTGCCTTAAAATACAAAAGTGTTCTTTACATGAATTTATAAATGAGAATAATATATTGTGAGCCAAACATGGTCCTAAAAATTTCTGTGATTATCATACTTAAACTTTGCAATTACCTGGTGAACTAGGTATATATGCCCAAGTTACTCACTGGCATAGAGTACAGCTAGGCTTTATACTGAGTAAATTTACTCCAGGCCACACATACTCAACCTTGATGCATTTCAGTTCACTTCAGTCACTCAGTCATATCTGACTCTTTGCGACCTCATGAACTGCAGTACGCCAGGCCTCCCTGTCCATCACCAGCTCCCAGAGTTCACTCAAACTCATGTCAATCCAGTCGGTGATGCCATCCAGCCATCTCACCTCTGTCATACCCTTCTCCTCATGCCCCCAATCCCTCCCAGCATCAGAGTCTATTCCAATGAGTCAACTCTTTGGATGAGGTGGCCAAAGTGCTGGAGTTTCAGCTTTAGCATCATTCCTTCCAAAGAAATCCCAGAGCTGATCTCCTTCAGAATGGACTTGTTGGATCTCCTTGCAGTCCAAGGGACTCTCAAGAGTCTTCCCCAACACCACAGTTCAAAAGTGTCAATTTTTCCATGCTCAGCTTTCTTCACAGTCCAACTCTCATATCCATACATGATGACTGGAAAAGCCACAGCCTGGATTAGATGGACCATTGCTGGCAAAGTAATGTCTCTGCTTTTGAATATGCTATCTAGATTGGTCATAACTTTCTTTCCAAGGACTAAATGTCTTTTAATTTCATGGCAGCAATCACCATCTGCAGTGATTTTGGAGCCCCCAAAAATAAAGTCTGACACTGTTTCCACTGTTTTCCCATCTATTTCCCATGAAGTGATGGGACCAGATGCCATGATCTTCGTTTTCTGAATGTTGCGCCTTAAGCCAACTTTTTCACTCTCCTCTTTCACTTTCATCAACAGGCTTTTTAGCTCCTCTTCACTTTCTGCCATAAGGGTGGTGTCATTGGCATATCTGAGGTGATTGATATTTCTTCGGGCAATCATGATTCCAGCTTGTGCTTCCTCCAACCCAGTGTTTCTCATGATGTACTCTGCACAGAAGTTAAATAAGCAGGGTGACAATATACAGCCTTGACGTACTCCTTTTCCTATTTGGAACCAGTCTGTTGTTCCATGTTCAGTTCTAACTGTTGCTTCCTGATCTGCATATAGGTTTCTCAAGAGGCAAGTCAGGTGGTCTGGTATTCCCATCTCTTTCAGAATTTTCCACCGTTTATTGTGATCCACATAGTCAAAGGCTTTGGCATAGGCAATAAAGCAGAAGTAGATGTTTTTCTGGAACTCTCTTGCTTTCTCAATGATCCGGCAGATGTTGGCAATATGATCTCTGGTTCCTCTGCCTTTTCTAAAACCAGCTTGAATATCTGGAAGTTCACGGTTCACATATTACAGAAGCCTGGCTTGGAGAATTTTGAGCATTACTTTCCTAGCATGTGAGATGAGTGCAATTGTGCAGTAGTTTGAGCATTCTTTGGCATTGTCTTTCTTTGGGATTGGAATGAAAACAGATCTTTTCTAGTCCTGTGGCCACTGCTGAGTTTTCCAAATTTGCTGACATATTGAGTGCAGCACTTTCACTGTATCATCTTTCAGGATTTGAAATAGCTCTACTGGAATTCCATCACCTCCACTAGCTTTGTTCTTAGTGATGCTTTCTAAGGCCCACCTGACTTCACTTTCCAGGATGTCTGGCTCTAGGTGAATGATAACACCATCGTGATTATCTGGGTCATGAAGATCTTTTTTTTCCAATTCTTCTGGGTATTCTTGCCACCTCTTCTTAATATCTTCTGCTTCTGTTAGGTACATATGATTTCTGTTCTTTATCGAGCCCATCTTTGCATGAAATGTTCCCTTGGTATCTCTAATTTTCCTGAAGAGATCTCTAGTCTTTCCCATTCTATTGTTTTCCTCTATTTCTTTGCACTGATCACTGAGGAAGGCTTTCTTATCTCTTCTTGCTATTCTTTGGAACTCTGCATTCAGATGCTTATATCTTTCCTTTTCTCCTTTGCTTTTTGCTTTTCTTCTTTTCACAGCTATTTGTAAGGCTTACCCAGACAGCCATTTTGTTTTTTTGCCTTTCTTTTCCATGAGGATGGTCTTGATGCCTATCTCCTGTACAATGTACCAACCTCCATGCATAGTTCATCAGGCACTCTATCTATCAGATCTAGTCCCTTATATCTATTTCTCACCTCCACTGTATAGTCATAAGGGATTTGATTTAGGTCATAGTTGAATGGTCTAGTGGTTTTCCCTACTTTCTTCAATTTAAATCTGAATTGGTGATAAGGAGTTGATGATCTGAGCCAAAGTCAGCTCCCAGTCTTGTTTTTGCTGACTAAAACAAGAGCTTTTCCTTCTTTGGCTGCAAAGAATATAATCAATCTGATTTTGCTGTTGCCTGTCTGGTGATGTCCATGTGTAGAGTCTTCTCTTGTGTTGTTGGAAGAGGGTGTTTGCTATGACCAGTGCATCCTCCTGGCAATACCCTATTAGCCTTTGCCCTACTTCATTCCATATTCCAAGGCCAAATTTGCCTGTTACTCCAGGTGTTTCTTGACTTCCTACTTTTGCATTCCAGTCCCCTATAATGAAAACGACATCTTTTTGGGGGTGTTAGTTCTAAAAGGTCTTGTAAGTCTTCATAGAACCATTCAACTTCAGTTTCTTCAGCGTTACTGGTTGGGGCATAGACTTGTATTGCTGTGATATTGAATGGTTTGCCTTGGAAACAAACAGAGATCATTCTGTCATTTTTGAGATTGCATCCAAGTACTGCATTTCAGACTCTTTTGTTGACCATGATGGCTACTCTATTTCTTCTAAGGGATTCCTGCCCACAGTAATAGACGTAATGGCCATCTGAGTTAAATTCACCTATTCTAGTCCATTTTAGTTCTCTGATTCCTAGAATGTCAATGTTCACTCTTGCCATCTCTTGTTTGACCACTTCCAATTTGCCTTGATTCATGGACCTAACATTCCAGGTTCCTATGCAATATTGCTCTTACAGCATTGGACCTTGCTTCTATCACCAGTCACATCCACAACTGGGTATTGTTTTTGCTTTGGATTCATCCCTTCATTCTCTCTGAAGTTATTTCTCCACTGATCTCCAGTAGCATATTGGGCACCTACTGACCTGGGGAGTTCCTCTTTCAGTATCCTATCATTTTGCCTTTTCATACTATTCATGGGGTTCTCATGGCAAGAATACTGAAGTGGTTTGCCATTCCCTTCTCCAGTGGACCACATTGTGTCAGACCTCTCCACCATGCCCGCCCATCTTGGGTGGCCCCACAGGGCATGGTTTAGTGTCATTGAGTTAGAACAGGCTGTGGTCCGTGTGATTAGATTGACTAGTTTTCTGTGATTATGGTTTCAGTGTGTCTGCCCTCTGATGCCCTCCTGCAACACTTACCATCTTACTTGGGTTTCTCTTACCTTGGACGTGGGATATCTCTTCACGGCTGCTCCAGCAAAGCACAGCCGCTGCTCCTCACCATGAATGAGGGTTATCTCCTCATAGCCACCCCTCCTGACCTTGAACGTGGAGTGGCTCTTCTCAGCCCTCCTACACCCACACAGCCACTTAACGAAGTACTGTCTTTTAAAAAAAATTATTGGAATATAGTTGATTTACACTGTTGTGTTAGCTTCCAGCATACAGTACAGTAATTTAGTGATACATATATACAAATCTATATTCTTTTTAACATTTTGTTCCATTATAAATTTTCACAAGATAATGAGTATAGTTCCCTGTGCTATGTAGTGGGTCACTGATGGTTCTGTTTTATACATAGCAGTGTGTATATTTTAATCCCAAACCCTAATTTATTCCTCGCTCTCCCTCCCCTTTGGTAACCATAGGTTTGTTTTCTGTGTCAGTGAGTCTAATTCTGTTTTGTAAATAAGTCATTTGTATCTTTTTGTTGTTGTTGTTCCATATATAAGCAATATTATATGATATTTATCTTTGACTGGCTTACTTCATTTAACATGATAATCTCTAGTCAATCCAGGTCAATCTCTAGGTCAGTCCAGGTTGCTGCAAATGGCATTATTTCATTCCTTTTTATGGATGAGTAATATTCCATTTTATATATACACACATACCTATACATACACTTTCTTTACCCATTCATCTGTTGATGAACCTTAGGTTGTTTTCATGCCCTAGCTTTTGTAAACAGTACTGTTATGGGGTAAATGTACATTTTCAAATTATGTTTTTCTCTGGGTATATTACCATGAGTGGGATTGTTTGATCATATGGTAATTATTTTTAGTTTCTTAAGGAATCTCCATACTGTTCTCCATAGTGGCTGCACCAATTTACATTTCTACCAACAGTGTAGATGGGAATAACCCCTTTTGAAGAACTAAATTATTTAAGGAAAATATGGTCTGTAGCCATGGTTGGATGATCTAAACAATCGATGTACTATAAATTAATCAATGCTACTTTGCTGTATGTTTAAATACATGAACATTATGTAAAGGAGCATACTTGTGTATCTCAATAATAAACGGGGTTGATACTTTAAAAGAAAAATTGATGTGTTTTACACTATGTAAATAAATCAATCACAGATTTTCTTGAGCGAGAGAAAAAATATTTTTGAATGTGAAGCAATTCATTGTTGACATTTTATCTTGCTCATTTATATCAGTAACACTTGAATGGAAATATTCATACAATCTTTTATGGGAATGAAAATGTACAGTAAGGAGAAGATTAATTAAATGCTCTAAATATTATACATATTTAGAGTGCTGCTACAGAACAACTTAATGTTCATAATATTGACTTATATGTGGTATCAAAAAAGAATTTAAACCAAGGCCAAGGTGAGATTTAAAGAGCATCTACCTTAGCCCTTCAGTCCCACCTCTGAGAATGACCTCACATACAGGGACTAAACAGAACTACCACTGTTTTCATATTGTTCACCTCTCACCTGGACTATTTTAATAGTCTCCTAATTCTTCTTCTCAATTTTACTCTTTTCCCTTATAGTCTATTATTGCCTAGTATTCAGAGTGGTATTTTAAAATGTAACTCAAGTCATATAATTCTACCTCTCTGCTTCAAATCCATTATTGGCACTTTTGCTCATGACTATAAAAAAGTAGTTGACCTTGGACTAACCTTTCTACTGAAAACAAAACTAAAATATTCCCAAGAAAAATTAATTGTTTTGTGGTGAGTCCTACCGTTGCCATAATTTTTCTTTTTTTACTTAAGATCATTTGCTCTTTCTATTCATGAGGCATAACAACCAATCAGAAAGCAACAGCCAAAAGCTGTGGCAGACTCCTTGGCCTGTAGATACAACAATTTGATTTTAGAGCCAGCAAGGAAGTAAGAATAATGGGCCAATATCTCAGACAATAGAGAACTGCATAAAAGTGTATCCAACATTCTATGTGCTATTTCTGATTTCTGATTCCTAAGCTGTGCATGCAGGTGATGAGAGACTTTTATATTTGTTAAAGAAATTTAATCTATTACTAGAAGAAAATAAATCCTGTTGAGCAAAACTCTGGACCCAGCTGGCTTCACTATTGAAGTAATTTTCATTGTGCTGCCCTTTCGTTTCCCATGCTGTAGTGTTGTCACTGAGAAATGCCTGAATGGCTAGGGATGTTATTCTGCATAACTCTTATGGTGATGTGGCTATATGCCTGTGAATTCTAACCTGTGGAATGGGAGCAACACTTATGGCCTTTACTTCCTAGTTCAGTGCATATTGACCTTGCACCCAACCCATTTATTATTGAGATAAATAAGTATTTGCCTTCATACAGTGCTTGTGTAATTAAAGACACATCCCATCCATAGATTTTATACTAGAAAAGATTAATTATTTGTTACTTCCATCTTGGGAAGCCTCTTAAGTAATATCAGAGATGGATTTCAGTATATTCTAAAGGAATTGGAATAGAGACTGAAATGGTGGTAATCAATGTTTCTGAAAGAGCAGCAGGCTGGGAAGGAAAAAGACATTTTCAGAAGCTGGAGATATAGGAACTTCCCTGGTGGTCCAGTAGTTAAGAATATGCCTCCAAATACTGGGGACATAGGTTCAAGCCCTGGTCAGGGAACTAAGATCCCACATGCCTTGGGGTAACGAAGCTTGAGTGCCACAACTACTGAGCTCATGCACCACAAAAAAAGGTCCTGGGTACTGAAATGAAGAACCAACACAAACAAAAATAAAATAAAACAATACATGAATAAAAGTTTTTTTTTTTTTTTAAGTGGGAGATATAAGTAGGGAGATAGATGTGAAAATACAGAGAAAAATACAGAGAAAATCAGGAGTAAGGAGAAAGGACATCAACTTTGGATTAATAGTAAAGTAGAAGGCAAAGCAATTTGTTAAAGCCAGGAGTAGGTTATAAGGCTGAGACTGAGAAGCCTGGTGAAGATTTGGAACAAATAATACAGTAAGTAAGTGAGAATATTAGAGACAAATTAAAGGAGTAATAAATAATGATGAAGTCAAATGAAGCTAATAGGCACATCTGCTAAAACAAAAGAAAAATGATGAATCAGGAAAATGGAAAGGAAAGAAACTGGCAACATCAATTCAATATTAGTGAGAGACAAGAGCTGGTAAGAGGAAATTTCAAAGTTTATGGAACACAGCATCTGGTCTTTGGAAGAGAAAGAGAAGGTAAAACTTTAAAATCCATCAACAGAAAAGATCACAGGACTTACATATATTGGGTAAAAGGCAAGTTCAAGTCAAAATATGTGAATAAGAATAAATGATCATGTTGTAAATTTCAAACAAAATGCACTGGGAAATAATTAACATGAATGAGCTTGAATAGAAGTTTCTCAAAGAAGATGAAGTTCAAGTAGAGTTTTGGAAAAAGGAGAGGGGTGGGCAAAATGAAAATACCAGACTGGCAGAGGAATAGAGGAACTCTGAAATCAGAGGGAGTTGTTAGAGTTCTTTAGCAAGTGTTGGTTTTAAGCTTTCCTGAGGATATCTGTTTGCAAATCTGTGCCAGGTGTAAGACCAGCTACGACTGAAGAGGAAGAGAAAAGAGGAGGTAAATATCTCCACTTGAGTTCCAAGGGTGGTAGAATTAGTGCCCTTATCTGCACGAATGGAAAAAAAATGTATCTATGTTAGAACTAAATCTCTTCAGTTCAGTTCAGTCACTTAATCATTACTAAGACTTTTTGCAACCCTATGGACTGCAGCATGCCAGGCTTCCCTGTCCATCACCAACTCCAGGAGCTTGTTCAAACTCATGTCCATCGAATTGGTGATACCATCCAACCATCTCATCCTCTATTGTCCCCTTCTCCTCCTGCCTTCAATCTTTCCCAGCATCAGGGTCTTTTCAAATGAGTCAGTTCTTTGCATCAGATGCCAAAGTATTGGAGTTCCAGCTTCAGCATCAGTCCTTCCAATAAATATTCAAGACTGATTTCCTTTAGGATTGACTGGTTTGATCTCCTTGAAGTCCAAGGCAATCTCAAGAATCTTCTCCAACCCCATAGTTCAAAAGCACCCATTCTTTGGTGCTCAGCCTTCTTTATGGTCCAATTCTCACATCCATACATGACTACTGGAAAAATCATAGCTTTGAATAGACAGACCTTTGAGAGCAAACTAACATCTCTGCTTTTTAACACGCTGTCTAGGTTGGTCAGAGCTTTTCTTCCAAGGAGCAAGCATCTTTTAATTTCATGGCTGTGGTCACCATCTACAGCGATTTTGGAGCCCAAGAAAATAAAATCTTTCACTGTTTTCATTGTTTTTCCATCTCTGCCATGGAGTAATGGGACCAGATGCCATGATCTTAGTTTTTTATTTTTTTTTGTTTTTTGTTTTTTAATTGAAGGATAATTGCTTTACAGAATTTTGTGGTTTTCTGTCATACATCAATAAGAATCAGCCATAGGTACACTCATGTCCCCTCCCTCCCAGACCTCTCTCCCATCTCCCTCTCTACTCCACCCTTCAGACTGTCACAGAGCCCCTGTTTAAGTCCCCTTGTCATACAGCAAATTCCTATTGGCTATCTGTTTTACACATGGTATTGTAAATTTCTATGTTACTCTCTCCATACATCTCCCCTTCTCCCTCCTCTCCTCTCTCCTTGACTGTCGCTCTATGTCAGTTTCTCCATTGCTGCCCTGAAAATAAATTCATCAGTGCCATCTCTTCAGATTCCATATATATATATATTTCTCTTTCTGACTTACTTTACTCTGTATAATGGACTCTAGTTTCATCCACCTCATTAGAACAGATTCAAATGTATTCCTTTTCACGCCTGAGTAGTATTCCATTGTATATATGTACCACAGGTTCTTTATCCATTCACCTGTCGACACACATCTAGGTTGCTTCCATGTTCTATCTATTGTAAGTAGTGCTGCAGTGAACACTGGAGTACATGTGTCTTTTTCAGTTTTGATTTCCTCAGGGTATATGCCTAGGAGTGGGATTGCTAGGTCATATGGTGGTTTTATTCTTAGCTTTTTAAGGAGTCTCTGTACCATCTTCTGTATCAGTTTAATTTCCCACCAGCAATGTGTTCCCTTTTCTCCACACCCTCTTCAGCATTTATTGTTTGTAGACTTATTGATGATGGCCATTCTAAATGGTGTGAGGTGGTATCTCATTGTAGTTTTGATTTGCAATTCTCTAATATTAGTGAGTACATCAAGGGTGCATACTGTCACCCTGCTTATTTAACTTCTATGTGTGTTGCAATTCATGGGGTCGCAAAGAGTCGGACATGACTAAGCGACTGAACTGAACTGATGCAGAGTACATCATGAGAAATGCTGGGCTGGAAGAAGCACAAGCTGGAATCAAGATTGCCAGGAGAAATATCAATAACCTCAGATATGCAGATGACACCACCCTTATGCCAGAAAGTGAAGAGGAACTAAAAAGCCTCTTGATGAAAGTGAAAGAGGAGAGTGAAAAAAGTTGGCCTAAAGCTCAACATTCAGAAAACTAAGATCATGGTATCTGGTCCCATCACTTCCTGGGAAATAGATGGGGAAACAGTGGAAACAGTGTCAGACTTTATTTTCTTGGGCTCCAAAATCACTGCAGATGGTGATTGCAACCATGAAATTAAAAGATGCTTACTCCTTGGAAGGAAAATTATGACCAATCTAGACAGCATATTCAAAAGCAGAGACATTACTTTGCCAACAAATGTCCATCTAGGCAAGGCTATGGTTTTTCTAGTGGTCATGTATGGATGTGAAATTTGGACTGTGAAGAAAGCTGAGCACCGAAGAATTGATGCTTTTGAACTCTGGTATTGGAGAAGACTCTTGAGAGTCCTTTGGACTGAAAGGAGATCCAACCAGTCCATTCTAAAGGAGATCAGTCCTGGGTGTTCACTGGAAGGAATGATGCTAAAGCTGAAACTCCAGTACTTTGGCCACCTCAAGCAAAGAGTTGACTCATTGGAAAAGACTCTGATGCTGGGAAGGATTAGGGGCAGGAGAAGGGGACGACAGAGGATGAGATGGCTGGATGGCATCACCAACTCGATGGAAGTGAGTTTGAGTAAACTCCAGGAGTTGGTGATGGACAGGGAGGCCTGGTGTGCTGCAGTTCATGGGGTCGCAAAGAGTCGGACACGACTGAGCGACTGATCTAAACTGAACTGAACTGAATAATGAGTGATATTGAGCATCTTTTCATCTACTTGTTAGCCATCTGTCTGTCTTCTTTGAAGAAATGTCTCTTCAGGTCCCTTTCCCACTTTTTGATTGGGTTGTTTGCTTTTCTGACATTGAGTTGTTTAAGCTGCTTGTATATTTTGGAAATTAATTATTTATAAGTTGTTTCCTTTGCTATTATTTTCTCCTATTTTTAGAGTTGTCTTTTCACCTTGTATGTACTTTCCTTTGCTGTGCAAAAGCTTTCAAGTTCAATTAGGTCCCACTTATTTATTTATTTATTTATTTTTCCATTACTCTAGGAGGTGGGTCATAGAAGATCTTGCTTTGATTTATGTCATCAAGTGTTCTGCCTATGTTCTCCTATAAGAATTTAATAGTTTCTGGTCTTTTATTTAGGTCTTTAATCCATTTTGAGTTTATCTTTGTGTATGGCATTAGGTAGTGATCTAATTTCACTCTTCTGCACATAGCTGTCCAGTTTTCCCAGCACGACTTATTGAAGAGGCTGTCTTTGCTCCATTGTATATTCTTGCCTCCTTTGTCAAAAATAAGGTACCCATAGGTGTGGGGGTTTATCTCTGGGTTCTCTTTCTTGTTCCATTGGTCTATATTTCTGTTTTTGTGCCAGTACCGTACTCTCTTGATGATGGTAGCTTTGTAGTATTGTCTAAAGTCAGGAAGCTTGGCTACTCCAGCTCCATTCTTCTTTCTCATGAGTGCTTTGGCTATTCAGGGTCATTTGCGTTTCCATATAAATTGTGAAATTTTTTGTTCTAGTTCTGTGAAAAATGCCATTGGTAATTTGATAGGGATCTTATTGAATATGTAGATTGCATTTGGTAGTATAGTCATTTTCACAATATTGATTCTTCCTACCCAGGAACATGGAATATCTCTCCATGTTTATGTTGTTTATGTTCATCTCCATGTTTATGTTGTCTTTGATTTCTTTTTTTTTCTCTTCTTTATTTTTTTTTATTTTTGAATTTTTTTTAATTTTTATTTTTACTTTATTTTGCTTTATAATACTGTACTGGTTTTGCCATACATTGACATGAATCCACCACGGGTGTACATGAGTTCCCAATCCTGAACCCCCTCCCACCTCCCACCCCATATCATCTCTCTGAATCATCCCCATGCACCAGCCCCAAGCATCCTCTATCCTGTATCGAACATAGACTGGCAATTAGTTTCTTACATGATAGTATACATGTTTCAATGCCATTCTCCCAAATCATCCCACCCTCTCCCTCTCCCAGAGTCCAAAAGTCCGTTCTAAACATCTGTGTCTCTTTTGCTGTCTCACATACAGGGTTATCATTACCATCTTTCTAAATTCCATATATATGTGTTAGTATACTGCATTGGTGTTTTTCTTTCTGGCTTACTTCACTCTGTATAATAGGCTCCAGTGTCTTATAGTTTTCTGTATGCAGGTCTTTTGTTTCCTTAGGTAGGTTTATTCCTAGATATTTTATTGTTTGTTGTTTTTTTTTTTTTGCAATGGTGAATAGTATTGATTTCTTAATTTCTCTTTCTGATTTTTCATTGTTAGTATATAGGAGTGCAAGCGATTTCTGTGTATGAACCTTGTGACTTTGCTGAATTGGCTGATTAGCTCTAGTAATTTTCTGATAGCTTCTTTTGGGTTTTCTATGTATAGTATATGTCATCTGCAAACAATGAGAGTTTTATTTCTTTTCTGGATTACATTTACTTCTTTTTCTTCTCTAACTACTATAGCTAGGACTTCCAGAACTATGCTGAATAATAGTAGTGAGAGTGGACCCTCTTGTCTTGTTCCGGATCTTAGAGAGAAAGCTTTTAGTTTTTCACCATTGAGAATAATGTTTGTATGGGGTTTTCATGTATGGCCTTTACTATTTTGAGGTAGGTTCCTTCTATGCACATTTTTTGAAGTGTTTTTTATCATAAATGGATGCTGGATTTTGTTGAAGGCCTTTTCTGCATCTATTGAGATGATCATATGGGTTTTATCTTTCAATTGTTGATATGGTGTATCACATTGGTTGATTTGTGTAAAGTGAAGAATCCTTGCATCCCTAGAATAAACCCAACTTGATCATAGTGTATGAACTTTTTAATGTGCTCTTGGATTCCATTTGCTAGAATTTTGTTGAGGATTTTTGCTTCTATTTTCATCAGTGATATTGGCCTATAATTTTCTTTTTTCATATTCTCTTTTCCTGGTTTTTGTATCAGGGTGATTTTGGCCTCATAGAATAATTTTGGAAGTGTTCCTTCCTCTGCAATTTTTGGGAAGAGTTTCAGAAAAATTGGCATTATCTAGTCTCTAAATGTTTGATAGAATTCCCCTGTGAAGCCATCTGGCCCTGGGCTTTTGGTTTTGGTTAGATTTTTGATCACTATTTCAATTTCAGTGTTTGTAATTGGGTTGATCATAATTTCTATTTCTTCCTGGTTCAATATTGGGAGGCTAATCTTTTCTAAGTTTCTGTTCATTTCCTCTAGGTTGTCCATTTTATTATCATATAATTGCTCATAATATTTTGTTATGATCCTTTGTATTTCTATGTTGTCTGTTGCAACCTCTCCTTTTTCATTTCTAATTTTATTGATTTGATTTTTCTCCCTTTTTTCCTTAATGAGTCTGGCTAGTGGTTTGTCAATTTTATCTTCTCAAAGAACCAGTTTTTAGTTTTATTAATATTTGCTATTGTTCCTTCATTTCTTTTTCATTTATTTCTGTTTTGATTTTTATGATCTGCTTCCTTCTGCTGACTTTGGGGGTTTTTTGTTCTTTCTTTTTCCAACTGTTTTAGATGTAGAGTTAGGCTGTCTATTTGATGCTTTTCTTCCTTCTTGAGGTATGACTGTATCACTATAAACCTCCCTCTTAGTACTGCTTTTTCTGAGTCCCATAAGTTTTGGGTCGTCGTGTTTTCATTGTCATTTTTTTCTAGGAATCTTTTGATTTCTTTTCTTAATTCTTCAGCAAACTCTTTGTTATTTAGTAATGTATTGTTTAATCTCCATGAGTTTATGGTTTTTCCCCCCCCCCATAGTTGATATCTAGTCTCATAGCATTGTGGTCAGAGAAGATACTTCAAACAATTTCAATTTTCTTAAATTTACTGAGGTTTGATTTGCAGCTCAAGATGTGGTCTATCCTGGAGAATGTTCCATGGGCACTTGAGAAGAAAGTATCTTCTTCTGCATCTGGATAGAAAGTCCTGAAGATATCAATTAGGTCCATCTAGTCTAATGTTTCATTAGACCAACACAACCTTAGTTTGTGTTTCCTTATTGATTCCCTGTTTTGATGATCTGTCCATTGGTGAAAGTGGGGTGTTAAAGTCCCCTACTATTATTGTGTTGCTGTCGATTTCTTCTCTTAGGCCTGTTTGTGTTTGCCTTATGTATTGAGGTGCTCCTATGTTCGGTGCATAGACATTTACAATTGTTATGTCTTCTTCTTGGATTGATCCCTTGATCATTATGTAGTGCCCTTCTTTGTCTCTTATGATATTCTGTATCTTAAAGTCTATTTTGTCTGAAATAAGGATTACCACTCCAGCTTCCTTTTGATTTCCATTTGCATGGAATATCTCTTTCTGTCCTTTTACTTTAAGTCTGTATGTTTCTCTAGGTCTAAAGTGGATCTCCTGTAGGCAGCATATATATGGGTCTTGTTTTCATATACTTTCAGTCAGTCAGTATCTTTTGGTTGGTGCTTTTAATCCATTTACATTTAAGGTAATTATTGACACATATGTTCCTATTGGAATTTTCTTGATTGTTTTGGGTTTGTTTTTGTAAGTCTTTCCTTTCTCTTGTGTTTACTGGCTATGTAAGTCCCTTTAGTATTTGTTGCAAGGTTGGTTTGGTGGTGCTGAATTCTCTTAACTTCTACTTGTCCATAAACCCTTTGATTTCTCTGTCAATTTTGAATAAGATCTTTCCTGGGTTTAGTAATCATGGTTGTAGGTTTTTCTCTTTCAGTACTTTAAATATATCCTGCCATTCCTTTCTGGCCTATAGAGTTTTTGCTGAAAGATCCGCTGTTAATTGTATGGGTTTTCCCTTGTATGTTACTTGTTACTTTTCCCTTACTCCTTTCAATATTCTTTCTTCATGCTTAATCTCTGTTAGCTTGGTTAACATGTGTCTTGATGTGTTTCTCCTTGTGTTTAACCTGCAGGGGACTCTCTGTGCTTCTTGGACTTGATTAACTATTTTCTTTCCCATGTTGGGAAGTTTTCAATTATAATTTCTTCAAAAATTTTCAGTGCATTTCTTTTTTCTCCTTCCTCTGGAAGCCCTATAACTTGAATATTGGTGCATTTAATGTTGTCCCAAAGGTCTCCGAGGCTGTCCTCAGTTCTTTTCATTCCCTTCCCTTTATTCTGTTCTTCAACAGTTATTTCCACCATTCTATCCTCCAGTTCACTTATCCGTTCTTCTGTCTCAATTATTCTGCTATTGGTTCCTTCTAGAGTATTTTTAATTTTAGTATTTGTGTTATTCATCTCTGTTTTCTTATTCTTTATTTCTTCTATGTCCTTGGTGATTGTATTAACTGTGTTAAATTCTTCTTGCATTTTACCCATTCTATTTTCAAGTCTTTGGAGCATCTTTACTGTCATTATTCTGAATTGTCTTTCAGGGAGATTGCTTATTTCCTCTTTGTTTATTTGGTCTTTTGACTTTCTACCTTGCTGTTTCATTTGTGTTACATTTCTCTGTCTTTTAACCTTTTTTTTTTTCCTAACTTGCTCCACTTGAGGTCTCCTTTTCCCAATGTTTAGGGTTATATTACTTCTTCCTTTTGATTTTTGTCCTTGGAGTAAAATGTTGGTTGGGTGGTTTGTGTTGATTTCTTGTTAGGGGTTACTTGTACCCATGTTCTAGTGGGAGGAGACCAAGTAGGTAATTACAGAAATACTGGGACATATACACACACACTTCCACACATAAAGTTATAACCAAAGTGATCTAAAGAAAAGAGTACAGGAGATTTTTTGACTTGGTGAGCAAGGGAAACTAGAGGTGATATCAACCAATTTAAAGCATAGTTGGCTAATGCTAAATCTGGAAATCTGAGCATGAGCCGAGGGCCAACTGGGGAATATAGCACAGAGAGCTCAACAATTTAACTTACTTGGTGAAATATATATATATATATATATCTGAATAGCTACAACCAGGAAAGAACACCAGTAAAGGCAGTTCAATATATTAAAAAAAAAAAAAAAACGGAAAAAGAAAAAAAAAGTGAGAAAGAGAAAGAAAAACGTAAAATCAATTTTTTTCTTTCTTTTTTTAACAAGAAACACAAAGACAAAAACACCACAGCACCACACAAAGCTATTGTGATGGTGGAAATATGTTGGGGAATAAGCACTGTGATTTATAAGAAAAAAAAAATCTTAAAATAATTTTTTTTTCTTTTTTAATAACAAGAAAAACAAAGAGGAAAACTCCACAGCACTGCTAAAAACTAGTGTGAAAGTGATGATGGGAGGGATTGAGGGCAGGAGGAGAAGGGGATGACAGAGGATGAGATGGCTGGATGTCATCACCGACTCGATGAACAAGAGTTTGGGTGAACTCCGGGAGTTGGTGATGGACAGGGAGGCCTGGTGTGCTGCAATTCATGGAGTCTCAAAAAGCTGGATACGTCTGAGTGACTGAACTGAACTGAACACCACAAAAGCTGGTTCATATCACCCACGATATGTTGGGGGAATGAACAGTGTGATTTATAAGAGAAAAAAAAAAGAAAAAAAATTTTTTTTAATTCTCAAGGTTGTAGCTCTTGGTTGTGGAGTTTGCTCCTGTGGATGGGATGGGGTTTGTGACCTGTGATGTTTTCCTGGTTGGCAGAGCTTGTGCCTCTGTTCTGGATGATGGAGATGGATCTCATCTCTCTGAAAGGCAGTACAATGTCCAATGGTAGGTTTTGTAGTGTCTATGGGTTCCCTATGCCTATGGGAAGTTGTTCTAGCTTTCGTGGTGTTCAGTTTAGTTCAGTCGCTCAGTTGTGTCCAGCTCTTTGCGACCCCATGAATTGCAGCACACCAGGCCTCCCTGTCCATCACCAACTCCCAGAGTCCACCCAAACTCTTATTCATTGAATTGGTGATGCCATGCAGCCATCTCATCCTCTGTCATCCCCTTCTCCTCCTGGCCTCAATCCTTCCCATCATCAGTCTTTTCCAATGAGTCAACTCTCCACATGAGGTGGCCAAAGTATTGGAGTTTCAGCTTTAGCATCAGTCCTTCCAAAGAACACCCAGGACTGATCTCCTTTAGAATGGATTGGTTGGATCTCCTTGCAGTCCAAGGGACACGTAAGAGTCTTCTCCAACACCACAGTTCAAAAGATTAATTCTTCAGTACTCAGCTTTCTTCACAGTCCAACTCTCACATCCATACATGACCACTGGAAAAACCATAGCCTTGACTAGATGGACCTTTGTTGGCAAAGTAATGTCTCTGCTTTTTAATATGTTATCTAGTTTGGTCATTACTTTCCTTCGAAGGAGTAGTGAAAGTGAAAGTCAATCAGTCGTGTCTGGCTCTTTGTGATCCCATGGACTCTATAGTCCATGGAATTCTCCAAGCCAGGATACTGCAGTGGGTAGCCTTTCCCTTCTCCAGGGGATCTTCCCAACCCAGGGATTGAACTCAGGTCTCCCACATTGCAGGTGGATTCTTTACCAGCTGAGCCACAAGGGAAGCCCCTTGTGGCTTACTTCCAATGAGTAAGCGTATTTTAATTTCATGGCTACAATCACCATCCACAGTGATTTTGGGGCACAAAAAAATAAAGTCTGACACTGTTTCCACTGTTTCCTCATCTATTTCACATGAAGTGATGGGACCAAATGCCACGATCTTCATTTTCTGAATCTTAAGCCAACTTTTTCACTCTCCTCTTTCACTTTCATCAAGAGGCTTTTTAGTTCCTCTTCACTTTCTGCCATAAGGATGGTGTCAACTACATATCTGAGGTTATTGATATTTCTCCCGGCAATCTTGGTTCCAGCTTGTGCTTCCTCCAGCCTAGCATTTCTCATGATGTGCTCTGCATAGAAGTTAAATAAGCAGGGTGACAATATACAGCCTTGATGTACTCCTTTTCCTATGTGGAACCAGTCTGTTGTTCCATGTCCAGTTCTAGCTGTTGCTTCCTGACCTGCATACAGGTTTCTCAAGAGGCAGGTCAGGTGGTCTGGTATTCCCATCTCTTTCAGAATTTTCCACAGTTTATTGTGATCCACACAGTCAAAGGCTCTGGCATAGTCAGTCAAGCAGAAATAGATGTTTTTCTGGAACTCTCTTGCTTTTTCCATGGTCCAGTGGATGTTGGCAACTTGATCTCTGGTTCCTCTGCCTTTTCTAAAACCAGCTTGAACATCAGGAATTTCACGGTTCACGTATTGCTGAAGCCTGGCTTGAAGAATTTTGAGCATTACTTTCCTAGCATGTGAGATGAGTGCAATTGTGCGGTAGTTTGAGCATTCTTTGGTATTGCCTTTCTTTGGGATTGGAATGAAAACCAACCTTTTCTAGTCCTGTGGCCACTGCTGAGTTTTCCAAATTTGCTGACATATTGAGTGCAGCACTTTCACAGTATCATCTTTCAGGATTTAAAATAGCTCAACTGGAATTCCATCACCTCCACTAGTTTGTTCATAGTGATGCTTTCTAAGGCCCACTTGACTTCACATTCCAGGATGTCTGGCTCTAGGTGAATGATCACACCATTATGATTATCTTAGACGTAAAGATCTTTTCTATACAGTTCTTTTGTGTATTCTTTGCACCTCTTCTTAATATCTTCTGCTTCTGTTAAGTCCATACCATTTCTGTCTTTTTTGAGCCCATCTTTGCATGAAATGTTCCCTTGGTATCTCTAATTTTCTTGAAGAGATCTCTAGTCTTTCCCATTGTTCGTGGTGTTAGGTGCGTCTATTTCCGCAGCTGTTTCAAAGTGGCCCTCTCAGCATAACTGCAGTGCCCCTGGGCCCCTACTTGTCCTTGCAATCATTGCCAATGCTTCTGTTCCCCTGTCTCGCCCTGCACTCTTGGTTGAAACTTGCTAGGTAGGTGCTTGGGTGGATCCTTCTCCATTGCAGCAACTTGTGCGGGCTTCCCTCAGCCCCCTAAACTGGCCCTCTGTGTCACAGGGTTTGTGTCCACTTGACTAAGTTCCCAAGGTTCACCCTCTGTCTCGTGGGCTTGCATGCATTTGTCTCAGCTCCCTGGGCTGGCCTCTGTGTCACAAGGCTAGTGTGGACTTGTTTCAGCTCCCTGTGCCCACGCTCTCTGTCACAGGGTTTATGTACATTTGTTTTGGCTCACTCCCTGCACTCTTTGAGGCAGGGGTTATTTGTTCTTTAGGCTATGCCAGAAGGGTTGTATGCACTGCCCAAATCTGTATGCCTCCCCTCTATCAGCACCCCAGATCCGCCCTTTGCACCCGCTGTGTCTCCGGCATCAAACTCGGTACCTGGACTCACCCTCTGTGCTTCAAGTGTTGTGCACTGCTGGCTGGGTTTGTATGCCCCACCACTCTCGGTTCCTGGAGCCCATCGTCTGTTTGGAGCCTTAGTCCATGTGCTGTTAAGGGGCTGAGAAGTGCAGCTTTCTCTGTTTACTGTCCTTTAAGTCCCTGCTTTGCCTGGTATTCCAAGACTTTGCAGCTTCCCTTTGTGCCCCGCCTGTGAGGGAGTTTCCCTGTTTCAGGGCTCCCTACCTTCCTTGGGGCACAAGCTCCTGCCCAGAAGTTCTCTTTTTCCCTTTTTATGTCTCCCTCCTCTCTCCTATCTCATTTCAGGCCTGTCCCCCAGGAGGCCTGGGCTCTTCTGCTGTCACCTAGAGGTTGCTCTGTAAGAGTTGTTCTTGATGAGTTTTTGATGTACTTGGGGCTGTTGGGGGTGGGGGGAGGCTGGCTCTCTCCCCATCTGACTCCTCCACCATCTTCTTCTGTCTCCCCTTAGTTTTCTAAATGTTGAGCTTTAAGCCATTTTTTTCACTCTCCTCTTTCACTTTCATAACAAGGCTCTTTAGTTGCCTTTCACTTTCTGCCATAAGGGTGGTGTCATCTGCATATCTGAAGTTATTGATATTTCCTCCGGCAATCTTGATTCCAGCTTGTGCTTCATCCAGCCCGGCATTTTGCATGATGTAATCTGCATATAGGTTAAATAAGCAGGGTGACAATATACAGCCTTGATGCACTCCTTTTCCTATTTGGAACCAGTCTGTTGTTCCATGTCCAGTTCAAACTCTTGCTTCTCGACCTACATACAGATTTCTCAGGAAGCAGGTCAGGTGGTCTGGTATTCCCATCTCTTTCAGAATTTTCCACAGTATTTTTGTGATCCATACAGTCAAAGGCTTTGGCATAGTCAATAAAGAAGAAGTAGATGCTTTTCTGGAACTTTCGTGCTTTTTCAATGATCCAACAGATGTTGGCAATTTGATCTCTGGTTCCTCTCCCTTTTCTAATCCAGCTTGAACATCCATGGTTTCCCTTGTAGCTCAGCTGGTAAAGAATCCACCTGCAGTGCAGGAGACCTGGGTTCGATCCCTGGGTTGGGAAGATCCCTTGGAGAAGGGAAAGGCTACCCACTCCAGTATTATAGCCTGGAGAATTCCATGGACTATATAGACCATGGGGTTGCAAAAGGTCAGACACAACTAAGTGACTTTCACTGCACTCACTGGACAATCCAGTAGGATCTCCACATCTCAAAGTCTCTAACTTAACTATTGAGGGCTTCCCTGGTGGAAGTTCATTGTTCATGTACTGTTGAAACTGGCTTGGAGAAATTTGAGCATTACTTTGCTAGTGTGTGAGATGAGTGCAATTGTGCAATAATTTGAACATTCTTTGGTACTGCCATTCTTTGGGATCGGAATGAAAACTGACCTTTTCCAGTCCTGTGGCCACTGCTAAGTTTTCCAGATTTGCTGGCATATTGAGTGCAGCACTTTCACAGCATCATCTTTCAGGATTTGAAATCACTCAACTGGAATTCCATCCCCTCCACTAGCTTTGTTTGTAGTGATGCTTCCTAAGGCCCACTTGACTTCTCATTCCAGGTCTGGCTCTGGGTGAGTGATTACACCATTGTGATTATCTGGGTTGTGAAGGTCTTTTTTGTATAGTTCCTCTGTGTATTTTGACACTTCTTCCTAATATCTTCTGTTTCTCTTAGGTCCATACCATTTCTGTCCTTTATTGTGCTCATCTCTGCATGAAATATTCCCTTGGTATCTCTAATTTTCTTGAAGAGATCTCTAGTCTTTCCCATTTTATTGTTTTCATCTATTTCTGTGCATTGGTCTCTGAGGAATGCTTTCTTATCTCTCCTTTTTATCCTTTGGAACTCTGCATTCAAATGGGTATCTTTCCTTTTCTCCTTTGCTTAAATCACTCCTGTCAGATATAAATGCCTCATCTGCCTATACAGAATAAGTCAACCTTGCCAAAACTGTCTGTTGGTTTAGCACAGCTGTAGAAAGTGAATAAAGCTCCAGCCAAACAACCACTTCCTTCTCTGCCACCCAGCTTCCACAGCCAGACAAACAAACAAAAGATAAGAAACGTCCAAAGCTTGTTCATTTTGAAAAAGCCTTACAAACACTGTCTTGTCAGAAATTAGAGGACAGCATTCATTTGCCCTTCAGGAAAGGCCATTTTGATTTCATTTGACTTTAACTGCAGAAAAGTCCTCAGTTGACCTACTGTTGATTTTTTACTTTTACTTTAATTCAATTCCTCAGAAACTAAACTAGTCCATCTGAATTGGTGGAATGAGAGCAAAGCTTTCAAACTGAAACAACCAAAAAAGTGTCGGAGCCATCTGCTTAGGGAATATCAGAGCTGATGCAGGTAATAATTAAAACAATTTAAGTGGCCCCTTTTTTTTCCCCCTACACAGAAAGAAAATTTCAGAACCACATGGTAAAAAAGTATCACATATGGAAACAAATTAAAACCTTGTCAAAGTAAACTTGTCATCTCCTATACTTCAGCAAGTGAACAAGAACATAGGACAGGATTGCTACAGAAATGGGCAAAATCCTTTACTTTGAAATTTGTCATTATTTAAGAGAAACATGTCTCAGGAACCAAAGTTACTCATCCTGTGGTTGTTACATGTTACAGTTTTGATCAGAAACAAATGCAAGTTTGGACTAAGCTATTCCAGAATAGTTCTAAATTACAGAAGAATTTGAGTGTCCTATTACGTGGCATCTGCAGTTTATGTCATCAAATCATTGCATTAACATAAAACAAAACATGTAAACAAAAAGTCAAGGATCTCGTTCCAGAGACATGTGAAATAAAGGTGAAGTGGCTCTGAATTGAGATTTAGGTTACCTGAGTTCAAGTCTTTGGAAAAGACCCTGATGCTGGGAAAGTTTGAAGGCAGTAGGAGAAGGGGATGACAAAGGATAAGATGGTTGGATGGCATCAGTGACTCAATGGACATGATTTTGAGGAAGCTCTGGGTGTAAGGCAAGGACAGGGAAGCCTGGCATGCTGCTCTCTATGCGGTTCCATGACTGAAGTGACTGAACTGAACTGGACTGAACTGAACTGAGTTCAATTCTTAGCTCACTGAGTTTTGGTTACATGGTCAGTCAAGACCTGTCATTATCTCTACGCCACCCATGACCCTCAATTGATTATTTAAAGAGGTATTTTAAATACTGATATAAAAGAAATCTTCAGGCTTATGAAAAAATAGGATGATTTAAAAATCATCATATACATATAGACACTCATGTCTGTTACATTGCAAGACACCCCATAAAAATTTTACAGATTGGATAAACTATTTTATTTAGGAATTGTCCTAAGAAAATAATTTTGTTTCCTTCTATCTCAAACATAAATCTACACAAATCACATTCCACTCCTCTTTTATATTCCCCTGGAGATTTTAGTACACTTCGTTATTAATGAATATATTTTATTCAATTGACTTTACCAAGATGCAGATTTTGTATTATTCATCATCTGCTTAAGCCAAAACCCTCAGCTCCCCAAAATATACACATACTCTTTCTCCTTTGTTTTGTTTAGATGTCTCTCCTAGGTTTTAGAGACAAGCCTGTGAATAATTATTCTCATCTTTCTACCCAGACACTCCTTAGTTCTCGAACTGAGAAAAGATTTTATTAAACACCCCACTAGGTGCTTCAGATATATGATCACGTGTTATTCTGGTTGGTGTGGAATATTATCCTAATTTAATAGGTAAGAACAATGATGATGGAGAGAACACTTGACTTGCCAGAAGTCACACAACCAGAAAGTGACTTACCTGGTACTAAAACCATTTGCGTATTTCTCAAAGATCCGCTTAGGTAAGAGGGTCTAATTTTAAAAGAAAAAACCTGATATAAACGGAAGGGCCCTCATTTGTGAAGAGTTTACTTTAAGATGAGCAGCCCTCATCCAGGATCTGGAGCTGAATTTGCTTTTGGAAGTGAATTATTTGGTTCTAAAATGATTCTGAAATATTTCTTATGGAAAGACTTATAAATCGAAAGAAGAAAGTATAATTAAAGAAAGAACTTGGGGAGGGAATTCAGCTGCTGTTAATCAGCTGGAATGTTAAAAGCTACTGAACAGTAAAAATTACAGTATAGCTTTTAAACACAGTATAATGAGAGTCAATCTCTAGGTAGGTTGTTGAGAAGTCCAGGGTTCCCGAGGAGGAGAAAGAGGTCCGGAGCCCTCAAGAAGGAGAAAGGGGTCTGGGGCTCTCAAGGATAAAAGAACAAATGTTCTTTTCACCATTGCTTGGTCTTAGTCAATATAACAATGTAACAATGTATCTTGCTCGAAGGCATGTTTCTCCCTAACAAGAACCTTCTGACTAATCCTGTCATCTTAAAATGTTTATTATGGGAGTGCGTCTGAAAAAAGTATACAAGACCTTGGTAAGACTAGCTAGAGGAGCATTCTCCAGCCTTCTTCTGATGTCTATGTCAGAAGCTTTCTCTGTCTCTTTTCACTTTAATAAAACTCGACTGTACAAAAGCTCTTGAGTGATCAAACCTGGTCCCTGGTCCCGAAGTTAAATCTTCTTCTTTGGAGATCACGAGTCCAACACTGTTCACCGTAAGCTTTCAATAATAGGCAATCCAAATACTGGCATAAAAGACATCTTTGGGCTCATAAAAATAGGATGATTAAAAATCATCCTATATATATATATATATATATATATAAAATATATATACATATATAATCAAATTGCAAGACTCCCCATAAAAATATTTTTACAGTCTCATTTGGTAAACTATTTCATTTTGAAAATATTTTAAGAAAATTTTGTTTCCTTCTTTCTCAATTATAAATCTATATATTTAATAGTGATTAATCTGATTAAAGGTTTATTCAGCCCTGTGTGTTTTTACACATTAATAAGGTGATAGTATATGTAACTCCTTTCTTCATTCCTTCAATCTATATTTATATTATCTCCTCCAAGTAGACAAAGACTGGAAAATGTCACAATATAAGATACTTAGATACCACTTATGGTTTTATGTGGAGCCTAGAAGAGTTGCCACTTACACGCATGAGTTCAGAATATAGCACTCAAGATTCAGAGATGATCTCTTGGTCCAGCTGTCCAGAACAGATAAGATCAATGTCTTAGGTCTGAGACTTACCTTGCTTTAGATCCCCATCACTATGAACAAAGCTAGTGGAGGTGATGGAATTCCAGTTGAGCTGTTTCAAATCCTGAAAGATGATGCTGTGAAAGTGCTGCACTCAATATGCCAGCATATTTGGAAAACTCAGCAGTGGCCACAGGACTGGAAAAGGTCAGTTTTCATTCCAATCCCAAAGAAAGGCAATGCCAAAGAATGCTCAGACTACCGCACAACTGCATTCATCTCACACGCTAGGAAAGTAATGCTCAAAATTCTCCAAGCCAGGCTTCAGCAATATGTGAACCATGAAATCCCTGATGTTCAAGCTGGTTTTAGAAAAGGCTGAGGAACCAGAGATCAAATTGCCAACACCCGCTGGATCATGAAAAAAGCAAGAGAGTTCAAGAAAAACATATATTTCTGCTTGATTGACTATCCCAAAGCCTTTGACTGTGTGGATCACAATAAACTGTGGAAAATTCTGAAAGAGATGGGAATACCAGAGCACCTGATCTGCCTCTTGAGAAATCTGTATGCAGGTCAGGAAGCAGCAGTTAGAACTGGACGTGGAACAACAGACTGGTTCCAAATAGGAAAAGGAGTATGTCAAGGCTGTATATTGTCACCCTGCTTATTTAACTTCTATGCAGAGTACATCATGAGAAACTCTGGACTGGAAGAAGCACAAGCTGGAATCAAGATTGCCGGGAGAAATAACAATAACCTCAGATATGCAGATGATACCACCCTTATGGCAGAAAGTGAAGAGGAACTAAAAAGCCTCTTGATGAAAGTGAAAGAGGAGAGTGAAAAAGTTGGCTTAAAGCTCAAAATTCAGAAAACGAAGATCATGACATTTGGTCCCATCACTTCATGGGAAATAGATGGGGAAACAGTGGAGACAGTGTCAGACTTTATTTTTGGGCTCCAAAATCACTGGAGATGGTGACTGTAGCCATGAAATTAAAAGACGCTTACTCCTTGGAACAAGAGTTATGACCAACCTAGATAGCATATTCAAAAGCAGAGACATTACTTTGCCGACTAAGGTCTGTCTAGTCAAGGCTATAGTTTTTCCTGTGGGCGTGTATGGATATGAGAGTTGGACTGTGAAGAAGACTGAGTGCTGAAGAATTGATGCTTTTGAAATGTTGTGTTGGAGAAGACTCTTGAGGGTCCCTTGGACTGCAAGGAGATCCAACCAGTCCATTCTGAAGATCAGCCCTGAGATTTCTTTGGAAGGAATGATGCTAAAGCTGAAACTCCAGTACTTTGGCCACCTCATTTGAAGAGTTGACTCACTGGGAAAGACTCTGATGCTGGGAGAGATTGGGGGCAGGAGGAGAAGGGTATGACAGAGGATGAGATGGCTGGATGGCATCACTGACTTGATGGACGTGAGTCTGAGTGAACTCCGGGAGCTGGTGATAGACAGGGAGGCCTGGCGTGTTGCGATTCATGGCGTCGCAGAGTTGGACATGAGTGAGCGACTGAACTGAACTGAACTGAATGTTTAGCATGAGAACTATTTATTTATTTACTTAATAAAGCAATATATTCTGTAGGACAGCTGATAGCTTTGCAAACAGCCAAGTTTTTTCCTTTTTTTCTTTCTCAATGCAAACATGCTGGCGTCAGGGACTTCTCTCTCCATTAAAGAAAAGGACTAACCAAAGATAACAGGGATGCATCTCAGCTATTGGACTCTGAGAGGACTATTGTTAGCATGTTCTGATTGTAAAAGGGACTGTAACACACATTCAGTTGCCTCTTACCCAGACTAAATGAGCTTCTCTGTCCATGGATATCTGGCTCTTTCCACTGACCACTAGAATCAAGACAGACAGAAGCAGAGGATATGAGGATCAGATATACCAGCAAAACCACAGAGTAAAGAAATCAGTAAGAAATCACAAGTCAGGAAAACAGGAGAAGCTGTAAAATCAGTGAAGCATAATAAGCAAAAACTAAGAGATCGGCTGCAGGGTAAGGGAAATCATAATCAGGATGAAAGTTGAGACGAGGTTAAAAGTCACTTAACCAGACACACTGGGATAAGAAACATATTACAACTGACTTCTAGATTAAATACAACAAATTCAGAAATGAAAGACCACTTTTTAGTTGAGGAGCATATTTCAATGCCTTCATACCCAGCAGCTACCCATGATGCCTCCTCTTTCTCTACCTAATTCTCATTCAGAATTTAATTCTCCAGTGTTCAGATTACTTCCTGCACAAACCTTCACAGTGATTTTTTAAGTTGTCCCTTTCAACATTGTACCATTTATTAGTTTCATTCTTCCAGTTTTTTAACAATCACTCTCTTAGACAAGAAAGCTTTTTACAAAAATATACAAAAATAACAACTTACTCTACTTTTGGTTGAAAATCTTTTTGAATTGCTCTTTTTGATCTCTGTCAAGAAAGCTGTTAAACACTTACCAGCGAGTTTCTGTAAGTCCATAATCACAGCTTCTTAAACTCAGACATACTATCTCACTCTTGATCTCTTCTTTCCGACTTTTGGACCTGAACACATTAGTTTAAATAAATGAATATGTCATTTTTCTATCTTACTTTTAAGACCATTGATGTGATAGATATCAGAATGGAATGCTTTTTTTTTTCATTTTCTACATTATGCTGATAGAGAGGGCTGAAAGGTAAAACTATAAATGTAATCCAATGTCTCATGAGTATTCAGGAGTTAGAGTAGCTGACATTGGCAAGGATTATGGAATGAAGAGCTTTGATGATAGGTCTATAATGAAGATGTAGTTTTATCAAAGAAGACATTCTGCTTGCCTTGCTTCTGTTGTCTGACATCTAATCACCTGGAGCCAGAGTTTACCAGGAAAAAAATTGTATTTGTAGCGCTGGATGTCATCCATTTCCATAGGCTGAAAAGTGGCCTTGATTTCTAGCTGGCTATATCCTTTTCTTTGCAGATTAAATAATCCCACTTGTATATCTTCTAGAAAATTAACACCATAAATAATACTTGGGTGTTCATACAACTTTTGTCCAAGTAATGATTAAGAACTACAGTTTTCTATTGACTTGAGAATTATATAAAGGTCAAGAAAATAAAATAGCTTCTCTTTGTTGACACTTCCATAAAGAGCTGAAGAAATAGACCTTATATTTCCTATATATGTTTAAGGTGTTGTTTTATTTTTCAAAAGCAATGCTAGTATAAAAAACAACAGTAATGTACTGAGACCTTATTACTTCCAACAATAACAGAAATAATGGAACTAATACTTAACATTTTTATATTTCTTAACTTACAGAAGTTTTCCCATGCTTCATGTGAATCTCACAAAACGTTATAATATAGGATGGATTTTGATGGGAGAAAAAAATTCCTAAAATGTATTGAATGTTTTTGTTGTGTTGGCATATTTGGGGTATTTACAAGTATGCTACCTTTAATTCTTTAAATAATCCAGAAGTGTCATTTTGTAGATTAAGAAAATGAGACTCAAAAACATTAAGTAATTTTTTTTTCCCTGAATACATGGCGAATAAGTGAAATTCATTTATTCACATGCCCAACTCTCTACTCAAAATTACACTTGGATGTATTTGAGTTATCTCAAACTTTATATGTCTCAAGCTGAATTCTTTATTGTCACTATCAAATCTTCTCTTCATTCCTCTCTCCTCAGTAAAAAGTAATGCTATTCCAAAAATACTGGAATCACAGTTTTTTAAAAAGTTTTAGCACATACATGCATGCTCAGTCACTTCAGCTGCATCCAGCTCTTTGCAATCCTATGGGTGGTAGCCTGCCAGGCTGCTCTGTGCATGGGATTCCTCAGGCAAGAATACTGGAGTGGGTTGCCATGTCCTTCTCCAGGGGATCTTCCTGACCCAGGGATCAAACTCGCATCTCCTGCAGCTTCTACACTGCAAGCAAATTCTTTATGGAGGAGTCACTGGGGAAGCCCTATTTTCCCACATTCCACACCAAATTCATTAGCAAATATTATTAGTTCTATCTTACTTATCCTGAATCAAACCATTCTTCATGAATTCTACTTTGATCACTTTAACCATTATCATAACTCACCAGAACCATTGTAAGTAGTCTCCCAGTGACCTATCTAATAATATGTTAGTTCTCCATAGCCCACTCTTTATAAAACTAGAGTGTTCTTTTGAGAAAGTAAATCATATATTATGTCACTTTTGTGCTTACAACTTTGCAATAGCTTGCTATTTCACTCAAAGTGTTAGCTGTGGTATTCAAGGTCCTACTCTTCTCTTTTCACTCTCTCATAGCCCCACCCTGTGCGCACTGGCAGTCCTTCTTGACCAAGTCAAGCACACACTGCTTCATGCTGTTTGAAAATCCTTCTCACTGGATGGCTCTTCTCTTAGATATCCACCATGGTACCACATTTCATCAGATCTCTGATCAAATACAATCTTATAAAAAAGACTTTAATCTATTTTTTACATAGCATCCCAGTTACACTCCCCTTCTTCACTTTAATTTTCTTCTGAGCACATGATCAACTGATGTAAGTTATTTAATTTGTTGTATCATCAGTCTCATGTTACTAGTACGGCATCTCCAAGAGAGTACTGACTTTGATTTGGCTCGTCACTGTATCTCTAGTACAGAAAACAGTGGAAAATAGTAGACACTCAATATTTGAAATATCACACATTCAACAAATATTTATTGTCTCAGAAATAGGATCAGATACAAATCTTTAGTGATAAAGATTTGAAGAAGATAGTGATCATCTTTCACTATCTTCTAAAAGAGTTAAATCTAATAGATTAAAAATAAACATTGACCTTGTAGTTGTAAGAGTACCAGGTGATATTAATAAGACTGAAGCTCTCACAGTAAGTACGGAAGCAGGCCACAAGTCTGCATAACCTACATGGAGATATCTGGGAAGGTCTCAGATTTGACTTTGATGTGGATAGACATAAAGGAAGATGGTAAGGGAAGAGAATTCTAAGACATGGAATAGCAAGTACAAAACTGCTGAATAAGTAAACAATAATCATTTGAAGAAGTTTTAGAATTTGTAGATGGAACAATCAGGCATATTAAACCAAAAGGAGAGTAGAGGAAAATAAAGCCAAAGAAGACATGCTTCATGCATTCATCTTTTCCCTAAGTACAGTGGGATCTATAGAGACCTGAGACTTTTCAAAGGTAAGTCTAACATGAAGACTGGATTAAAATGTTAAGTATAGATGTGGAAAAGTAATTTAGGAAGGAACAGCAATAATGCAGTGTGGTAGCAATGAATATGAAAAAAAAAAGTGGATTGTATAGAAATTGTCTGGATTGAAAACTTTTATTTGAGATAATAATAAAAAAAGTTTTGTGGATGGGTAGTGGTGTTGGAGAAGACTCTTGAGAGTCCCTTGGGGTGCAAGGAGATCCAACCAGTCCATCCTAAAGGAGATCAGTCCTGGGTGTTCATTGGAAGGATTGATGTTGGAGCTGAAACTCCAGTACTTTGGCCACCTGATATGAAGAGTTGACTCATTTGAAAAGACCCTGATGCTGGGAAAGATTGAGGGCAGGAAGAGAAGGGGATGACAGAGAATGAGATGGTTGGATGGCATCACCCACTTGATGGATTTGAGTTTGGGTAGGCTCCGTGGGTTGGTGATGGACAGGGAGGCCTGGTGTGCTGCCCTTCATGGGGTCGCAAAGAGTCGGACGTGACTGAGTGACTGAACTGAACTGAATGGTGATGTTTACACAACAGTGTAAATGTACTTACTGCCACTAAACTGTTAAAATTGTAACATATATATATTTTATCGCAATAAAATTTTAAAATAAACTTAAACATAGGAAAAAAGAAAAAAAAATGTAATAAAATCCTACAAGTGTTTTTAAAAAGCCAGCTTTTAGTTTTTATTAGAAGTGGGGAGTAAGTGGCTATGTAGTTAAGGTTGGTTTGTAGCATTCCATTTTAAGTAGTTAGATGGAGCTGATTTTGAGATACACAGAAAAGAGATCTGAACTGAAAATAACAATATAAGAGCTGTTGACACGGAGTTGATACTTGAAGCTTTTGAAATAAATGGGATTCTTGTGGAAGAGTATGTAATATAAAATAAAGTAGGAATGTAAAGAAAATGATACAGAAACCAGAAGGATATTTAACAGAATTATAGTATTTCAAGGAGGGAGAAGTAGGTGAAATTATACTAACAAGCCATGCAATATAATATCTAAGAAATATCTCTTCATTCCATGACAAAGAGAACATTGGTGATTTTAATAAAAGTACTTTGAATGGAGTAATAAGCGTCTATAACAGAATGGATTGAAAAGTGAATGGGAAGTGAAAAAAAAAAAAAAAAAAAACAGAGGAAAGCATTTAGAGTAACCCCTTTAAAAAGTTGTTATAAAAGAGAACATGATCTAGACAGCACCTGGATTACTAGAAGGAGTCAAGAGGGACACATTTCTTTTAGGATGGGAGAGATTTAAGTGTATGTAAATTTCACACAGAGGTATCTGTAGAAAGACAAAGTTTCAGGTAAAAAGAGAGTGCTCTGGATTGATACTCGAGATGTTTAAGAATAGAATTAGATGCAGGTCATAGCTCACTGGGAGAAGGAAATGGCAACCCACTCCAGTATTCTTGCCTAGAGAATCCCGGGACAGAGGAGCCTGGTGGGCTGCTGCCCGTAGGATCGCACAGAGTCAGACAGGACTGAAGTGACTTAGCATGCACGCATGCGTTGGAGAAGGAAATGGCAACCCGCTCCAGTGTTCTTGCCTGGAGAATCCCAGGGACGGGGGAGCTTGGTGGGCTGCTGTCTATGGGTCGCACAGAGTCAAACAGGACTGATGTGACTTAGCATGCACGCATGTGTTGGAGAAGGAAATGGCAACCCACTCCAGTGTTCTTGCCTGGAGAATCCCAGGGACAGAGGAGCCTGGTGGGCTGCCGTCAATGTGGTCGCACAGAGTCGGACACGACTGAAACAACTTAGCAGCAGGAGCAGCAGCATAGCTCACCTAAGAGAGGCCACCTTCTTCATTAAAAAAGGGTAGAAGTTCTCTTAGAATTTGGACCAATCAAGTGGGGTTTTGGTTACCATAATTTTTATAGCCTAAACAGCATTTCTGTGAGAAAAACATTCTATGATATCCAACATATTGTTTATAACCTTCAGCAAAAGAGACACAGATGTCTCTTTGGACTCTGTGGGAGAGGGCAAGGGTGGGATTCTTTGGGAGAATGACATTGAAACATGTATATTATCATATGTGAAACAGATTGTCAGTCTAGGTTCGATGCATGATACAGGGTGCTTGGGGCTGGTACACTGGGATGACCCAGAGGGATGGGATGGGGAGGGAAGTGGGAGGGGGGTTCAGGATGGGGAGCACATGTACACCCGTGGGGGATTCATGTCAATGTATGGCAAAACCCAGACAATATTGTAAAGTAATTAGCCTCCAAATAAAAAAGCAAACAAACCAACCCTCAAATCTTACTAAAGTATTTTATTTGGATATTATCAAGGTGGCATCTTTTAACTCACTTTTTGGAGGACTGTTATTTGACTTCCAGACATATAGGCAGTTTCCTGTTCTCTAAACAATCCATCTATTCTTGTGTCTTTGTGTCTATTTTCTCTGCCAAACTGAATCTTGATTGCCTTTGCACCAGGTTGAGAGTTTTTTGCTAGAGATCCAAAAAAGAAGAAAATATAGTTTTGCAGAGATTCCATAAGAGATAGAAACATAAATATATGATTGTAACCCACTGTAAAAAAAAATGGTGGCATGAGGGAGATATTTTCACTATAACACCATGTATTATTAAGAAATTAAAGAAATTTAAAAAAATAAAAATATTGCAATGCAAAAAAAGAAAGAAAGAAATTGAACTCCGGAAATATAGAACTTGTCTCATTTATCTTTGCAACCTCTTTAGCGCAGTAACTATTATGTACATCCAAAGAATTTAAAAATAGTTATTGAACTACTGAACAACTGAAAACATTGGTGCAAGCTCTATATTTCTAAATAATGTCATTAAAGCGATGAGCCTAATTTGTTGGTCACAATTCCATTTTTATTTATTTGAATTATAAATTATCCCTAAGTAAGGGCTACTAGGAAGACTAAATTTGCTAAGAAAGCAATTAACTTTAAAGTGCTCAAAATCTCTAGTCCATGTACCTTTATCAAAGCCTACACCTTTGATTTCAATCATCAATACATGGCTCCTGTAAACGGCTCGATACATGGCTCTGCTTCTCTAAAATAGTAGTACATTTTAAAGGCTAATGATAGAGATTAGAGTATTTTAAAATGCTAATAGTTAGGTTCCATTTCAAAATATACTTAGTGTATACCTAATATTAATTTTGAAATACAAATGTTCTGTGGTTGTATACTGAGGCAGTTTATAAGTCCAGAAATAATATGATAAAAATTGCATTGCTTAGAATATGTATGGAATCTAGAAAAATGGTACTGATAAACTTATTTGCAGATCAGGAATCCAGACTTAGCCATAGAGAACAGAGTTTGGACACAGCAGGGGAAGGAAAGTGTGGGATAAACTGAGAGAGTAACACTGAAACATATATATTACCATATGTAAATAGCTAAGGGGAAGTTGCTGCATGACACAGAGAGCTCAAAGGGGTGAGTTGTAGCCCAGTTGGTAAAGAATCTGTCTACAATACAGGAGACCCTGGTTTGATTCCTGGGTTAGGATGACCCCCTGGAGAAGGAAATGGCAACCCATTTCAGTATTATTGTCTGGGAAATCCCATGGACAGAGGAGCCTGGCAGGCTACAGTCCATGGGGTCGCAAGAGTCAGACACGACTTACAGATTAAACCACCTGAAACACCACAGAGAATTCAAAGCAGTACTCCGTGACAGCCTGGAGGGTTGGGATGGGGTAAGGGGTAGAAAGAGGGAGGGAACATATGTATACTTACGGCTGATTCACGTTGTTGTATGGAAGAAGCCGATACAATGTTGTAAAAAAATTATCTTCCAATTGAAAATAAATTTTAAAAAATGCCATTGCTTGAAGTTCATCTGAAGCTCTGATTTATAGAGCATTTACATTTAGAAACTGATAGGAGAAAAAAACCTTATATAAAAGCCTTATATTTAAATGACCAGTTCAAAGTCTTTAGAGAAACAGATTCAATCATGGTTTTTATTCCAAAGGATTGAGGATATTGGATGGATTATATATTCATTCATTGACTTCTGATTATACTTCTTATTTCAAGATAAAAGCTCTTAGATGGTGGAATTTTCTGTATGTTAAGAAAGATACACAGGGTAGAAGATACTATATATAGATAATGAAAAAGCATAATAGAAATATGTTTGAACATAATTTTTAGAGGTAATTTCACATTTCTGTGGACTTTTATCCCTATATAGTTTGCTTGTTTTATTTCTTTTTTAAAACAAAGGCTTAATACAGTATCTCTACTGCTGATTTTCACAGTTAAGCACAAATTAAAGAGAATCTTTGACTCCAAAATTATCTTCTGAGCTATTATTTTTTTAATTTCTTTTGCCCTTATATTTCAGACATTGAGAAACAAGATAGCATAATGGTTGAAGGGAGATTCTAGAAACCAATTGTCTGAGTTCAGATTCCAGCTCTGCTCCTTATTTTATGACTTTCAACAAGTATTTCCACCTCTCTGTGATTTGCCTTCCTTATCGGTAAAATAGAAATAGTAATTTCCTATCTTGGGGTAACTAGAATTAAATAAACACAAGAAGAATACCATATACACAGCTAACACTCAGCATGCCTGAAGTGTATTGTCACTACAGTTTTTGAGGAAATGATTTTGGACTATTCTAAGCACTTTACCTACATTTTCCTGGTTTGATTATAGCAATTCTAGTACATGGTAATAGACAATCAACAGTGGATTCAACTTGGAAATATAAAATAAGCACACACAAAAAACTGATGAAAATATGCTAGTAAACTTTCGCTTATTAATGAATGCAGCAATTGTCTCTTGGGCACACCTGCTACCATAATATGTTTAGAGAATAAAACTATATACGATCTTTGAATTGCAATTTCCACTATTTCAAATTGCAAATTACTTCATTTCTGACACTTGTCACATTCTATGTGTTATGTCTTATTAGGCCATTATCATAGACTGCCAAGTAGGAAGGAAAGAATTCAATTATTTTTTTTTTCTCAAAAGGTTTATTGCAAAGTAAATCTTTGCTATTTGCAGCATATAATATGTATCTCCCTAGAGTGCAAGTAGGGCAAGGTGGAGTAACAAGCTCTGGCCATTTAATCTATGTAATTAGGAATGGATCCTGAAAAACAAAAAAAAAGATCAAATAATATCAGTTTAAAGAATTTGTAAAAACTTAGTCCTACTTTCACAAGTTTGATGGTAATTTTTTTTCTCTCTTTTTATTGTCAGAAATTAACATACTAATTTACATTTATTTTTGAAGATTAACACTGGTCCAGGCACAGTGCTTAACCACTTTACATTAATTTTTTTTTTAATCCTCAATATAACAATGTTATGTGGTAGGGGCTTCCCTGGTGGCTCAGATAATAAAGAATCTGCCCACAATGTGGGAGACCCAGGTTCACCCACTCCAGTGTTCTTGCCTGGAGAATTTCATGGACTGGCAGGATACAGTCCATGCGGTTACAGAGAGTCAGTTACAACTGACTCACACACCTAGCTAATTAGTAGCTAATAAGCAGACATGTGGCTCAGACGATAAAGCATCTGCCTACAGTGTGGAAGACCTGGGTTCAATCCCTGGGTCAGGAAGATCCTCTGGAGAAGGAAATGGCAACAAGGGACAAGAATTTTGGGAGACCTCTGTAGGTTTTTCTTAAGGAACTAAAACATAAAAGAGGGAGACTTAAACATTGTTTCAGTGTTGGTTAGAAAATCCTTTTGCCTGATACATCACTTTTCATAACAATGGATTTCTTATGCTATAACAGGTCTTCTGTATCCGCTTTTATATTTTTAATAATATTTTGTGTCCTAGTTACATGTTTTCTCCTATTATTTCCTCTCTCTCTCTCTCTCTTTTAAGAAGAAAACCAAAATGCAAGATTTCTCAGTGTGAGGAGGGCAGCACAGCAAGAATATAGTTCTGTTTCTGGTATGACACACAGAATAATAAGTCTCTTTATCTTAGAATCTCTTGTTCTCAAAAGTAGATGCATTTCGTTAAAAAAAAACACTACACTTTTTTCCACTTACAAATAATTTTGGAAAATATGGGAAATAAATTAATATTTTTCTATAAACACTACAAATTGTTGAAGTGCTTAGTTTACCAAAATAATGTTATAAAGTGTTGATGTTTTTCGCTAACATCATTTCTTGATACATTTAAATGATCAAACTTTTGTTTTGATAAATAAAACTGTATCAATTGTGTAGTTCACAGACACACTCTAAAAATTGTATTTCATTTACATTTTAAGCTTGATATTCATCTATATATTGGAAAAGTATGGAGAACACAGGAAAAAAATAAATTTACAGTGGAGAAATCTGACAAAATCTTGATCTATAAAAATATTGGAGAAGGCAATGGCACCCCACTCCAGTACTTTTGCCTGGAAAATCCCATGGATGGAGGAGCCTGGTAGGCTGCAGTCCATGGGGTCGCAAAGAGTTGGACATGACTGAACGACTTCACTTTCACTTTTCACTTTCATCCACTGAAAAAGGAAATGGCAACCCACTCCAGTTTTCTTGCCTGGAGAATCCCAGGGACGGGGAAGCCTGGTGGGCTGCTGTTTATGAGATCACACAGAGTCGGACACGACTGAAGTGACTTAGCAGCAGCAGCAGCAGCAGCAGTCATGCCACTGATGCAAAAGCTATAAAAACAGACTTGTTTTGGAGAAGGTTGACATCCATGCAATGTTTCTACTACTCATCCAGAGATAATCTGCAAAGTGAAAGGAAAGAAATTCAGAATCCTCTTGGTTCTGAATTATTCTTGATCATTACAGTTGAAGGAGGATTCTAAAAATCACTGAAGATAATATCCAGGTTTCTTTGGGTATCAAGGTCTCCTGAAAAGGAACTTTAATTGATCACAGAACAACTATATTTGACATCTAATTACCTGTTTAAAATCTACCTATCCAGAATTAACTGGTTTGTCTGGTTTGATATGCTTGCTGTCAAATACTAAAGGAAATCAACCCTGAATATTCATTGGAAGGACTGATGCTGAAGCTGAAGCTCCAATACTTTGCCCACCCGATGCAAAGAGCCAGCTCATTGGAAAAAACTGTGATGCTGGTAAAGACTGAGAAAAAGAGGAGAAGGCGGTGACAGAGGATGAAATGGTTGGATGGCATCACCAACTCAATAGACATGAGTTTGAGCAAACTCCAGGAGATAGTGAAGGACAGGGAAGCCTGATGTGCTGTAGTTCATGGGGTTGCAAGCAGTCTGGCATGACTTAATGACTGAGCAACAACAATCCAGAACTGAGAAGATTTTATTTGTTGATTTTATTTCCCTCATCTGTTTCATAGAAGGAGAGATAATAAATAAATATCATTTTTAAAATATTATAAATATTAGGAAAAACTGACCCATTATTGATAAATTAACTTCCTGTTCAAGCAACAATCTCCTGTTTAAGAATTACTGATAGTTCTATCTCCAGCATTGATTGAAAGGTTGTTTTTATTTTTGGTGGCTTGTATACAGCAGTATTAAGTAATTCTGATGTGGCTTAATTTATGCTCTGTCACATAATAAGACTGTGTCACCTTTGCCAGTTACATCTCTCTATGCCTCAATTTCCTCCTCTATAAAAGTGGGGAAATGAAACTTACCTCATGATGAGCTTCCCTTGTGCATCAGCTGGTAGAAAATCTGCCTGCAATGCGGAGACTTGGCTTCAGTCCCTGGGTTGGGAAGATCCTCTGCAGATGGGAAAGGCTACCCACTCTAGTATTCTGGCCTAGAGAATTTGGTGGACTGTATAGTCCATGGAGTCACAAAGAGTCAGACACGACTGAGTGACTTTCACTTCACTTCACTTTCATGATGGGGTTATTGTGAAGTATAAATAATATGACGAGCGTAATGTTATTTTCATAGTTCTGGGCATAAAATTCCTGTTCAGTAACTAACTTGAAATAGTACAAATAGGATGTTGTTTGTTGTTGTTTAATTGCTAAGTAATGTTCAACTCTTAGTCATCCCATGGACTGTAGCTCGCCAGGCTCCACTGTCTATGGAATTTCCCAGGCAAGAATACTGGAATGGATTGTGATTTCCTTCTCCAGGGGATATTCCCACCCCAGGGATCAAACCTGTGTCTCCTGCCTTGGCAGGGGGATTCTTTATCACTGAGCCACGAGGGATAAAATGCAAATAGAATAAGTATTCAGAGTTGATATTTTCAAATAGATCATTCTGGAAAATGAAAAGGAAATAAGGATCCTATGTCTGCCTCATTCATTACCTATAAAGATAAGAGTATATATTTTTCTTAGGTTCAGTTCAGTTCATTTCAGTCGCTCAGTCGTGTCTGACTCTTTGCCACCCCATGAACCGCAGCACACCAGTCCTCCCTGTCCATCACCAACTCCTGAAATTTACTCAAACTCACGGCCATTGAGTTGGTGATACCATCCAACCATCTTATCCTCTGCCATCCCCTTCTCTTCCTGCCTTCACTCTTTCCGAGGATCAGGATCTTTTCCAGTGAGTCAGTTCTTTGCATCAGGTGGCCAAAGTATTGGAGTTTCAGCTTCAACATCACTATTTCCAATGTACATTTAGGACTGATCTCCTTTAGGATGGACTGGTTGGATCTCCTTGCAGTCCAAGGGACTCTCAAGAGTCTTCTTCAACACCACAGTTCAAAAGCATCAATTCTTTGGCTCTCAGCTTCCTTTATAGTCCAATTCTCACATCCATACATGACTACTGGAAAACCATAGCCTTGACTAGATGGACTTTTGTTGGCAAAGTAATGTCTCTGCTTTTTAATATGCTGTCTAGGTTGGTCATAACTTTCCTTCCAAGGAGTAAGCATCTTTTAATTTCATGGCTGCAAATTGCTGATTTTTGAGAATGAAGACCTTTTAAAATTCAAAACATTTATAGATTCCCATATCAAAATAATCTGATAGACATTATCATGTCATTATTTGACCATAATCTATAGTTAGATAACACTTTTTAATATATTCATAACATTAATCTGAAAGGCATCTGTTTATATTTTAAAAACTATAATATGCATGTATGCAAAACTTCTTTCAATCTAGGGGAAAAAAAAATGATGTTTATATGGATTTTTGTACAAATTCCTTTCAATAACACCAAGATCTCTATAAGTTCATGTCCTTCTGCTCTGGATCCCTTGAATTAAACCATGTATTTTGAATAACTGGGGGCTCCCCAGGTGGTGCTAGTGGTAGACAACCCACCTGCCAATGCAAGAAATGTAAGAGATGCAGGTTTGATCCCAAGGTCAGGAAGATTCCCCTGAAGGAGGGCATGACAACCCACTTCAGTACTCTTGCCTGGAGAAGCCCATGGACGTAGAAGCCTGGCAGACTACAGTCCATAGTGTTGCACAGAGTTGGACACAACTGGAGCTATTTAGCACAAAAATATAAAGTCCAAAGGTATGACTGTATTATCTTCAACAATGTCATATTCACTATTTATACGAAAAAGACTTGCTTTTTCACTGCTGTTTGCATACACTGATACTAAGAACTTATCCTTATCCTGGTGCCATCCCTCTAGTATCTTTGTTAAAAAAAAAAGTATAATATGAGACAAAGACTTATTGTCAGCCTCTGAAACATTCTAAATTATAAAAAAAAAGATCCAGAAAAATCAAAGTAACAGAGAATTCCATTCTGTATTACGATGAAGTAAATCAAGTGTTGACACAAGATATATGCAATGTAAGAGAGTAAATAAACTCTCCAGCTCTAGCCACTGTTGAATGCCAATGAGGATTTGTGACAGATACTGATGGTCACAGCTGTCTCTGTTATGCCTAGCCTTGTAAAACAGGATGTCTATATATGGTCTCTATTGCCTGTCAGTCCTTCTGGAGGGCCAGAGACTATAAACTCAGAGCATGGTACTGCAGAGGCTTATGAGACATCTGTAGCAGCACTACCCAACCAGCCATAATGACTGCTTGGCACATATAAACATACCAAGGATACCTACCCTAGAAGAACTTACAATTATCTTAATCTGATGAAACAGGAAATAGAATTCAAAAATTAATCACACTTTTTTGAAGAGTTGTTTATTTATTTATTGCACGGCTGTCCTGGGTCTTCATTGCTGTGCAAGGGCTTTCTCTAGTTGCCGTGAGCGGGGCTAGTAGTTGCGGCTCTTAGACTCTAGAGTGTAGGCTCAGTAGTTGTGACAAGTTACAATAACAGTCACACTTTCTCAGTGGATTTCCCAACAGCCTGAATTATTCTGGCATTCTATTCTGGGGTAGTTAGGCAGGGAGAGCCTCCTTAGTCACTTGGTAAAAAAGGAAGTTGCCAGGTTCTAGACATTCAGAAACTGCCTTCCTTTTTCAGCCGAAGGAAAGAAAAAAAGATGAAAGTGTAGATTGGCTGGTGTGCCGTTAAATTGCACCTTGAATTGAACCCTAGGCAGATGATCTGGGGAAATACTAGCACTTCAATTGGAAAGTATCGTGAGTGGGCAAAGAAAAAAGAGTTAAATTTCAGGGGAAGAAGCTTGTGAAGACAACAGTAGAAAGAGAGGCAAGGTAGGAGGTGAGCCCTGCAGGACACTGATGACTTCCTGATCATTCTCCTTGGATCTGCCTTGTCAACTGGACATTCCATCCTGAATAAGCCGCAAAATAAATGACAGGATAAACCACAGGATTTATCCTCTAGTTTAAGTCACAGCACACTACATTTGGCTTGTAACTGAATACTTTTGAATCATCCAATCAGTTGCATTGAGCATCCCTGAGTCTTACTGATCTCTGTATCCTAAGTGCCTAAGGCTATGTTTGCTTTTCAGTAAGTATTTGTGGAATATTTAAAATATTAAATTGATAAAATGGTAGTTTAAAAAAATTCTGCTTTCTCATTTCTCAAATATATTTTTTAAATCAACTCAATACCAAAACTTATTTTTACTCATTAAGGTTATGAGCACAGACATTCTGGCATTCCTGTATGTTCAAATTAAAAATGCAAATATCTCATTCTCCAATTGCAGAGACCACTAATGCCTGCAGAGGCTTGTTCACTACAATGAATGGTTTTTCAATTTGCATAATAAGATTGCAAAACTAATAGTTCTTATTTCTGCTACTTTTCCTGAACTCTTTCAAGTTAAAGAGATTTTGCAAGAAAAAAATTGTATTTACTACAATTTAAGGTAGCACTTGGAAAATCTGATTTGTCAGGAACCTATAAAAGCCATAGACTAGAAATATGCAGACATAGAAATATCTTTTTTGTTTAATCTATAGATTTATAGGCACTTTTCAAATGAGAAGCTTGAAATGAATTGTGAATTTTCAAATGTTAGCTATGCATGAAGTCTCTCCTTGATGGCTAACATCGTTCCACTCCATACACAGTGAAAACTAGTTTGGATGGATCCCTCCCATCTAATTATTACATGGCCACAACTTACTTACACTTCCCTGTGCTCCTATTTCTCCACAGTGACATCTCTTATATTGTTTCAAATTCCCTGGACTCTCTATTTCATTCACTTCTTCTGCCCAAGTAGGAATGGTATTATCTCACCACTGCAGAAAAACTAAACTGAAATGGTAAATATTCAAGGAACTTAGACCACAGTAATAATGCTAAGATGTTTTTCTTATAATTCTGTTTCACTAATAAAAGTTTGAGAGATTAATATTTAATAATGCCAAAAAGTAGGGTCTAGCTGCCAATAAACAGGCCAGGTTGGTGCAAAGGAAAGTTTGCTTTGTTTCAGATGCTGGCAACTGCGGGGGAAGGGAGGACATCTATCCAAAGGCTGACCCCCACCCTCACTTCAGATATGCAGGGGGCGAAAGCTTTCATAGACATAGCTATAAAAGCTCTATAGCTTTTATAGAGCTTTTATAGAGGGAGGGGGCTACATGAAGAAACAGCATCATCAGCTCTGACAATAATCTTGAAACTGGTCATCAGCAGATAGACAGGGAGGCCTGGAGAGCTGCGATTCATGGGGTCACAAAGAGTCGGACACAACTGAGCGACTGAACTGAACTGAGTCTGACTAGCATCATCTTGATTTTTTCAGGTATGGTTAATCTTCAGTTCCAGAGTCAGTTGTTTCCATTTCTTTGAGGCTGTTTCTCAGAATTGTGGCAGCTTATGTTGTGAGTATAGTCTTGCCATCATGTACTGAAATTCTCCCACCTGGTAGGGTTTCATTATCTACAAGACAGCTCACAGGATATGGCTTAGAATATCATCCATGGCCCTTGATCAGGAACTAAAGATTCTTTACTATGCTTAATGACTACATTATTATTATTTGATCTCCTTTGTCTGTTTTGCTTCATTTTTGTGTTTTCTCATTTCTCTGATTAGACTTACTCTTTGACTAAAGTTTTCCACAGACAAAAGGCAGTCAGAGGACATGGTGGGAAGGCAAGGACCATAGAGTCCTGCTCCATTTCAACATGCCTAATTAATATTAATATGCAAATCACAGAACACAACCCAGTCTACATAGGCTAAAATTAAGATAATAACAAGTAAGTGTACAATAAGGGATTACTTGGGCTTCCTGGACTTCCTTGGTGGCTCAGATGGTAAAGCGTCTACCTATAATGCGGGAGACCCAGATTCAATCCCTGGGTCGGGAAGATCTCCTGGAGAAGGAAATAGTAACCCACTCCAGTATTCTTGCCTGGAAAATCCCATGGACCGAGAAGCCTGGTAGGCTACAGGCCATGGAGTTGCAAAGAGTCGGACACGGCTGAGTGACTTCACTTTCACTTGGGCTTCCTAGGAGGTGCAGTGATAAAAAAAAAAAAAAAAAAAAAACACCTCACCTGACAGTGCAAGAAATGTAATGGACATGGGTTTGATCACTGGATGGGGAAGATCCCTTGGAGGAGGAAAAGGTAATCCACTCCAGTATTCCTGCCTAGAAAATTCCATGAACAGAGGAGCCTGGCAGGCTACAATCCATGGGGTCACAAAGAGTCAGACATGACAGCACACACGCACTGCCCTGCAAGGATCATTTACTTCCTATATTTTGAACTCTAAAGTACTGTGCTTAGTTGCTCAGTCATGTCCGACTCTTTGCAACCCCATGGACTGTAGCCCACCAGGCTCATCTATTCATGAGGATTCTCTAAGCAAGAATACTGAAGTGGGTTTCCATGCCCTCCTCCAGGGGATCTTCCCAACCCAGAAATCGAACCAGGGTCTCCTACACTGCAGGCAGATTCTTTACCAGCTGAGCTATCAGGGAAGCCCAAAGTACTCATACTTCAAAGTATACTATAAAGTACTCACATTTAGAAATGTAATCCTTAGAAAAACCATGGCTATGTGCCATTCCTTCTTCTAATTCATAGATTAGATCTATGAAACCAGTTGAAGTGTTTTCTTAATACAGTAACATATTTTTAAATACCCCTTGTCTTCTCTTTTTTGTGTATTAAGTATTCTCATTTGTCACTCAACCAGAATCCCAAAATTGTTCACCTTCTTGATGCCACTCAAGCCTTACCAAAGAGTACTTATCATATCCAGGAAAGACAAGCAGAGGAATGATTACTCATACATAATAGGTGTAGGAAAGAATGGCACTAATTGTTATGTAAATTATCAACCTCTTTCCTGACAAAGCAATGTCCTAAGCAGATGTGGAATATAGTACATCCTGGAATTTAACCTAGAACTTCATTTCACTGTATAACAATAAAAATAACTTAAATCATGTCACTATAAATTTGATTGCATGTGCACTTTCTTTTACTAATAGTTCATCTCAAAGTTCATTGATTAAGGTTGGAATAATGGAGACAAAATTCAGTAATTAAACAAAAAAGCAGAATTCTCCACATGTAGTATTATCAGCTGTAAATATTGCTTTGGACTTTTCTCAAAACAAAACAATGGATGATTTAAAAAAAAAAAAAAGAAAATCTCCAGGTTAGGAATCAGCTTCAAAACACTAGCAAATATCCACCATCTGTATTCAGTTGAACCAAATGTTAAATGCTAAGTGATATATAGTATTGAAGAGAAATAAGACACTACTTTTTGGCAAAAGTAAAAGTGTGCATAAAATTGAATTTTCATTTCATTAGTTCAAATTCTTCGCAGTCATCAGCTAATATTTTGTAAAAACTAATAAATTATGAACTGAAAGAATATCAAACTGTTAGGTAGTTAGCATAGGAAAAAGGAGTCCAAAATGGCAGTGGCTAAAAGACAAAGAAGGGAAAAGCCCATGGAAATAGAACAAAGGAAGTTCTGAAGACCAGAGTGAGGAGAACAGGTGACACAAACAGCCCTCCTGGCTAGCCCTTACATAGGGCAGGCTCAGGGAGAGGAGAAAAAAGCATATAAAAAGAGAAGTCAAAATTGAGTTTCTCTTCTCTTTGCGTCTTTTGGGTCAGCCCGCCCTCATGCCTTGAGGACGCATTTTCCTTTGCTTGTCAAATAAAACTGAGCTGTAACATGGAACTGTAACACTGGTCTGTCCATCATTTCAAATTTTTGCTGCAGCGAGACAAAACCAAGGAAATTACACACTCTCCTGACATTTATGGTGCCGTGACTTGGGATCTAACCTGGCTGAAACAACCTCAGCTCTGCCCCTGCGAGGCAGAGGCCAAGCACAGCAGAAGCCCAACTCAGCGAAAGCTCTCATGGTGGAAGCTGAATGTGATGAAAACCCAGCACAGTGGCAGTGACAAGAAGCCCAGCATGCTAGAAACCGGGAAGCAAAAGCAAACTTGTCAGAAAGCTCATGGGGCTCAGGCTCAGATTCCAGAAGGCCTCTGGTTGGGGTAGTAAGTCCTCGTTCCTATGGCTGGAAGGACATATGGCCAACAAAATCTTAATTTCTCTACAATCTCTCATTTCTTGTTTCCTCAAACCCCCTGCGAATAGGTGAGCACCCACTACCCTGAGTGGGTGCCCCAGGGTGTCCTGAAGGCTCTACTATCAGCTGTGTGTTAGTAGCTGTTGCCCAAGTGGGTGGGCATTCTTCTGCCTTATTCTTCTTTGTGCCAAGGATCAAGCCAATGAAAACTGTGAGTACAGAGCTGATATTTAGCAGATTTTCTGGCAGGTTATGAAGGGGATTCCTTGGCACTGTTTCCCCACTGCTTTTTCCTCCCGTCCTTCAGCTCCTCTCTCCATCTATGCCACTGCTTACAAAGTATTGGACAGGTCATCATCTTTCCATTTCTGAAAGTTGTTGCCTGAAACCATTTACCCAAGATTTGTACTCAAACCCTCGTAGCAGGGACTCTGTGCTATGCTTAGTCACTCAGTCATATTCTACTAGGACTTGAGCCTGGCCAAAACCCATGGTGCCTGGTTTTTAGGACCTAAAGAAGTTCAGACACTTGATGTCTCATTGCAAAAAAATTCAGTGAGAGACACATCCATAGGTAGGAAGTGGATTTGTTCAGATTCAGAGAGAAGCGCACTTCACAGAGTGTGGGTCATCACAGAAGGAAGCAGCCATGGAATGTGATGTGGTTAGTTTTTGCAAGCTGGGTGATTTCATATGCTAATGAGTGGGAGGATCATTCCAACAATTAGGGAACCACCCACTCCTCAATCTTGACAGTGACTTGGAACTGTCCTGGTACCTCTGGGTGTGTCATTTAGCTTGCAGACTGAGGATCAAGGTCTAGCTGAATTTGACTTGCCATCTTGGACCCATTTGATTTTAATCAGTTTATGTTATGCTCTTGGGCTATGTCATTCTTTCTAAAATTGTGCTTTGCCTGCTTCCCTCCTGTTTCATGCTCTTCCTGAGCCCTGTCCAGGCCCACAATGTTGCTTCTACAATTTTCTGGAGGGACAACCAGAAAACAGCTGGCCCTTGGGAGAGAAATACTGTATAATACCCAATCCTTCTAGATATTCAGGCCTTCATCTTTCATGTTTCCTACAACATGTGCAACAACAGCATCTCTCAGTGAACCTGCTAAGGTGGGTGACAGGCACACAATGCCTGCTAAAAGTCCATCTGTTGGTGGCATCTATTCAAGGGCAACTGGACTTCCAGGAACAATGTTTGCCATTTTGGGAGTTAGTTCTGCAGGCCATTTAGGCCCAAACCCTTGCCACCCTTCTGCTAAAGTACAAACATACCCCTGCATCAAATCTCCACTCCACTTTTATGGAACATCTGGTTTGTTGCCTCTTATCAATTTGTTATTAAGCCACTTACTAATTCCTACAACAAAGACCCCGCCCCCTTGTAGGCAACATTGCTCCACCTAGCTTATTATTAAAATATTCTTAATGTCCCTAACAGAACCAGATAACCCACTCCTTTGTCATTACTTCTTTTATTACCTACAGTGGGCCTATGACAATGAAATGTATACCATTGGAGACACCCTAAACTGCTCTTATGGAGGACTAAGGGAAGAAATCAGTGACTTACATTCCCTCAGAGTAGTAAGAGGATAAGGTTTATGGCTATTTTGCCAGGTTCCCTGTCTCAGGGCACAGACTTGGATTACTTTACATCATGGTATCTATTCACATCCATAGTGGACAAACCAGCAACAAAATAAGATTGCAACTTCTTAATCCTACCTAGCACTGGTCACTCTGGAGACCTTGGGGACACCCAACTCCAGCCTGGGGATCCAGGAGGTCAACCTGCCTAGGGATCTGGTCCCTGGGAGGTTGTCATGCCTCAATCTGCTCAGGGATCCTCCAGTCCAAGGGTCCAAGGAAGTCAACATACCTCCACCTGCCCAGGGATCCAATTCTCGGGAAGCTGAAATGCCTCGACCTTGCCCTGGGGTTCAATCTTCAGGAGGCTGTCATGCCTCAACTTGCCTGGGGATCTGTACCCTGACCAGGGATGCCTGGCTCTCAGTTTCCAACAGTACTGGGTAGGATAAGATTCAGAAGGAATTACCCCTTAGGAAGCCCACCCATGGAAATAGAAGGAAGCCTTATAGTTGTGGGACTGTGCCTGGTCTCAGCAATAACACATGAGTCCAACAAAAAACCCCATTGCCTTTCTGGAAAGTCTAAAAGAGGCCCTCCAAAAGTTTACCAATATGGCCTTAGACTCTTATGAGGGACAGGTGATGTTAAAGGACAAATTTCTGTTGCAATGTGCATCAGACATCAGGTTAAAGTTACAACAGTTCCAGCAACAGGATTGTGCTGCCTTTTTAGATGAGACGGTACAGACAGCCAAAATATATTTTATAACAGAGCACAAGAGAGGGAGGCCAAGACCCAGGAAAGGGAGAAAAGGAAAGAGACAAAGCATGCCCAGATGCTGGCTGCCCTCCAGGGAAGCCCTATGAAAAACCCTGAGTCCTTGAAGGACAAGGCACAGGACAAATGCCTAATCTGTAGAGAACCAGCACATTGGGCCAAAGAGTGTCCATTCCATGACAAGCCTCCCAAAACAACTTGCTACAAATGCCTTTAATTGGGACATTGGCTGACACTCTGCCCTCGGGACCCAAGGTCAACTGCCAAGCCTTCACTCATGATGGTTCAACAGGACTGAGGTGGCCTGCTCCAGACAACCCACCTGTTACAGATAACCATCATGGGGCTGAAGCCAAGGGAGCAACTGGATGTGGCAGGTAGGTCCAAGAATTTCTTGGCTGATAGAGGGGCTGCCTACTCAGTTCTGACCTTCTACTCCAGAGCCTTCTCCTCCCAAACATGTACCATTTTGGGTGCTACAGGGAAAACAATTATAAGAAGATTCACCTGAGGACTTCATTGTTGCTGGGATGGACAAATATTTTCCCACCAGTATCTGGTGGTCCCTGAGTGTCCTACTCCATTATTGGGAAGAGATCTTTTCCTTCGTTTGAAATCTTGCAGTCCTGTTAAAACATGCTTTAAAACTCTCTTTTGGTGGCAATTGTGTGGTACTTTGAGCATTCTTTGGCATTGCTTTTCTTTGAGATTGGAATGAAAACTGACCTTTTCCAGTCCTGTGGCCACTGCTGAGTTTTCCAAATTTGCTGGCATAATGAGTGCAACACTTTCACAGCATCATCTTTCAGGATTTGAAATAGCTCAAATGGAATTCCATCACCTCCACTAGCTTTGTTCATAGTGATGCTTCCTAAGGCCCACTTAACTTCACATTCCAGGATGTCTGGCTCTAGGTGACTAATCACACCATCATGATTATCTGGGTCATGAAGATCTTTTTTGTACAGTTCTTTTGTGTATTCTTACCACCTCTTCTTAATATCTTCTGCTTCTGTTAGTTCCCTACCATTTCTGTCCTTTATCGAGCCCATCTTTGCATGAAAATTTCCCTTGGTATCTCTAATTTTCTTGAAGACCTCTCTAGCCTTTCCCATTTTATTGTTTTTATATATTTCTTTGCATTAATTGCTGAGGAAGGCTTTCTTATCTCTCCTTGCTATTCTTTGGAACTCCACATTCAAATGGATATGTCTTTCCATTTCTCCTTTGATTTTCACTTCCCTTCTTTTCACAGCTATTTATAAGGCCTCCTCAGATAGCCATTTTGCTTTTTTGCATTTCTTTTTGTTGAGGATGGTCTTGATTCCCGTCTTCTGTACAATGTTCACGAATCTCCATCCATAGTTCATCCAGCACTCTGTCTATCAGATGTAGTCCCTTAAATCTATTTCTCACTTCCACTGTATAGTCATAAGGGATTTGATTTAGGTCATACTTGAATGGTCTAGTGGTTTTCCCTACTTTCTTCAATTTAAGTCTGGATTTGGCAGTAAGGAGTTCATGATCTGAGCCATAGTCAGCTCCCAGTCTTGTTTTGCTGACTGTATAGAGCTTCTCCATCTTTGGCTGCAAAGAATATAATCAATCTGATTTTGGTGTTGACCATCTGGTGATGTCCATGTGTAGAGTCTTCTCTTGTGCTGTTGGAAGAGGGTGTTTGCTATGACCAATGCATTTCATTCTGTACTCCAGGTCAAATTTGCCTGTTACCCCAGGTGTTTCTTAACTTCCTACTGTGCATTCCAGTCCCCTATAATGAAAAGGACATCTCTTTTGGGTGTTAATTCTAGAACGTCTTGTAGGTCTTCATAGAATCTTTCAATTTCAGCTTCTTCAACATTACTGGTTGGGATATAGGCTTGGATTACTGTGATATTAAATGGTTTGCCTTGGAAACGAACAGAGATCATTCTGTCGTTTTTGAGATTGCATCCAAATACTGCATTTTGGACTCTTTTGTTCTCTATGATGGCTACTCCATTTCTTCTAAGGGATTCCTACCCACAGTAGTAGATATAATAGTCATCTGAGTTAAATTCATCCATTCCGTCCATCTTGGTTCGCTGATTCCTAAAATGTCGATGTTCACTCTTGCCATCTCCTGTTTGACCACTTCTAATTTGCCTTGATTATTGGACCTAACATTCCGGGTTCCTATGCAATATTGCTCCATGAACTTCCAGATGTTCAAGCTGGTTTTAGAAAAGGCAGGGGAACCAGAGGTCAATTTGCCAACATCCACTGGATCTGTGAAAAAGCAAGAGAGTTCCAGAAAAACATCTATTTCTGCTTTATTGACTATGCCAAAACCTTTGATTGTGTGGATCACAATAAACTGTGGAAAATTCTGAAAGAGATGGGAATACCAAACCAGCTGACCTGCATCTTGAGAAACCTGTATACAGGTCAGGAAGCCAACAAAAGTCCTTCTAGTCAAAGCTATGATTTTTCCAGTAGTCGTGTATGGATGTGAGAGTCGGATTGTAAAGAAAGCTGAGCACCAAAGAATTGATGCTTTTGAACTGTGGTGTTGGAGAAGACTCTTGAGAGTCCTATGGATTGCAAGGAGATCCAACCAGTCCATTCTAAAGGAGATCAGTCCTGGGTGTTCATTGGAGGGACTGATGTTGAAGCTGAAACTCCAATACTTTGGCCACCTGATGCGGAGAGCTGAGTCATTTGAAAAGACTCTGATGCTGGGAAAGATTCAGGGCAGGAAAAGAAGGGGACGATGGAGGATGAGATGGTTGGATGGCATCACTGACTCAATGGACATGGATTTGGGTGGACTCCGGGAGTTGGTGATGGACAGGGAGGCCTGGTGTGCTGCAATTCATGGGGTCACAAAGAGTCAGACACGACTGAGTGACTGAACTGAACTTTGGGGGCAAACTAACTATTTTTACCAGCCACCAAGTGAAACAAGTCCTGAATGGTAGAGGCCATTTATTTATGTCTGATCAAATGATCCTCAGATATCAAGTAATGGTGATGGAAAATCCAGGCCAGACTATATCCCCTTGTGAGGTTCTTAACCCAGCCACCCTCCTGCCTACCCCTGAAGGTGCTCTCCCCTTTCACTCTTGCCCAGAAACTGAATAATTGGACAAAAACCTGACAGGGATTGTCAGAAGATCCTCTGACCAATCCTGAGGAAATCTGGTGCATTGATGGAAACAGTTTTGTCTTGGATGGAAAAAGAAGAGCTGGAGATACAGTAGTCTTCAATTTTGAGACCATAGAGACTAAACCTTTGCCACCACGTACTTCAGCCCAATTAGTTGAGCTCATAGCCCTAACTCAAGCTTTAGAACTGGGAAAAGGAAAAAGAGTAGCCATTTACACCGACTCTAAGTATGCCTTTCTGGTGCTGTATGCACATGCTGCTATTTGGAAACAGGCCACTTGACCCGAGGGCCTCCAATCAAATATGGTGATCAATTCCTTAGGCTCTTGGAGGCAGACCATCTCCTGAGGTCTCAGTCTCCCATTGTAAAAGACACCAAAAGGGGAGCATGGAAGTGGCACAAAGGAACCAAGCAGCTGCTCAGGCAGCTAAGAGAGCAGCATTACTAAAAAATGACTAAATAGGTGTTGCCACCTTAGTTCCACAGACTAATATGCCAGAAACTCCTTCATTTAATGAAGGTGAGACTCTTAAAGCTGAGAGTGAGGGCTTTCAAGAAGATTATATGGGGTGGTTCCAAAAAGAGGAACTCCTTTTTCTGCTTGGGACCCTCCAATGGAAGTTGGTTAACTCCTTACATGTCACCACTCTTTTAGGGGAAAATGCCCTCCAAAGATTACTAGAAAGATCCTTCAGAGGAGCAGGCCTCCAAATGACTATAAGGCAAGTGGTCTCCTCTATCCCAGTTAAACAACCCCCAAGGAGCTCCATGGGTTGCAAAGAGTCGGACACAACTGAACGACTGAACTGAACTGAACTGAACTGAAGGAGTTCAAAGACTCCACCTGGCCCAGCCCATCGAACAGCATGGGACCTACCCAGGATAGGAATTACAGATGGACTTCACCCAGATGCCAGTTTCTCAAGGGTATAAATACCTAGTAGTCATGATAGATACATTCACAGAATGGACTGAAGTTTTTCTAACCTGGACTGAGATGGCTGTTGCTGCTGCTAAGTCACTTCAGTCGTGTCCAACTCTGTGCGACCCCATAAACAGGGGGTCTGTGGCCCACCAGGCTTGCCCGTCCCTGGGATTCTCCAGGCAAGAACACTGGAGTGGGTTGCCATTTCCTTCTCCAATGCACTAAAGTGAAAAGTGAAAGTGAAGTCACTCAGTCGTGTCCGACTCTTAGCGACCCCGTGGACTGCAGCCTACCAAGTTTCTCTGTCCATGGGATTTTCCAGGCAAGAACTGGAGTGGGTTGCCATTTGCTTCTACAGAGATGGCTGAGGAGGTGGTAAAGAAAAAACTGCTTCATAAAATCATTCCGAGGTTTGGTCTGCCCAGGTCATTACAAAGTGACAGTTACCCAAGGGGTCTGTAAAGCATTGGGCATCACTTATTACCTCCATTGTGCCTGGAGGCCTCAGTCTTCAGGAAAAGTAAACAGAGCCAACCAATTCTTAAAATCAGCGATAAAAAGATAACCCAGGCAACCTCCCTTGGACAGAAGGAGACTTTATCAATAGCTCTTCTCCACACACATAATGCCCTTAAGGAACAGGTTGGTCTTAGTCCTTCAGTTCAGTTCAGTTCAGTCCCTCAGTCGTGTCCAACTCTTTGTGACCCCATGAATTGCAGCACGCCAGGCCTCCCTGTCCATCACAAACTCACAGAGTTCACTAAGACTCACGTCCATCCAGCCGGTGATGCCATCCAACCATCTCATCCTCTGACGTCCCCTTCTCCTCCTGCCCCCAAACCCTCCCAGCATCAGTCTTTTCCGATGAGTCAACTCTTTGCATGAGGTGGCCAAAGTACTGGAGTTTCAGCTTTAGCATCATTCCTTCCAAAGAACACCCAGGACTGATTTTCTTTAGAATGGACTGGTTGGATCTCCCTGCAGTCCAAGGGACTCTCAAGAGTCTACTTCAACACCACAGTTCAAAAGCATCAATGCTTCGGCACTCAGCTTTCTTCACAGTCCAACTCTCACATCCATACATGACCACAGGAAAAACCATAGCCTTGACTAGATGGACATTTGTTGACGAAGTAATGTCTCTGCTTTTGAATATGCTATCTTGGTTGGTCATAACTTTCCTTCTGAGGAGTATCTTTTAATTTCATGGCTGCTGTCACCATCTGCAGTGATTTTGGAGCCCAAAAAAATAAAGTCTGACACTGTTTCCACTGTTTCCCCATCTATTTCCCATGAAGTGATGGGACCAGATGCCATGATCTTCGTTTTCTGAATGTTGAGCTTTAAGTCAACTTTTCACTCTCCTCTTTCACTTTCATCAAGAGGCTTTTTAGTTCCTCTTCACTTTCTGCCATAAGGGTGGTGTCATCTGCATATCTGAGGTTATTGATATTTCTCCTGGCAATCTTGATTCCAGCTTGTGCTTCTTCCAGTCCATCATTTCTCATGATGTACTGTGCATAGAAGTTAAATAAGCAGAGTGACAATATACAGTCTTGACATACTCCTTTTCCTATTTGGAACCAGTCTGTTGTTCCATGTCCAGTTTTACTGTTGCCTCCTGACCTGCATATAGGTCTTAGTCTTTAAGAGATGCTATATGGGAGACCTTTTGTTTATGTCAATGATCTCTTCTTTGATCTACAGGCTCAGTCCCTCCAGTCTTATACCATGGCCATTGGACAATTCCAACAAGATATATGCTTGTGGGGTGTCAACAAGGACCCAAAAGATTCTAAAGAGCCACCACTAAATGCTCCAGGGACTCAAGTCCTAATTAAAGTCTGGAAGGATGGGTCCCCAAAGGGTCAGCTCCAGTGCACACGGATGGGCCCCTACCCTGTAGTACTTTCTACCCCCACAGCAGTCAAGGTACCAGGACATGACTCCTGGATTCACTACTCACTAGTCAAGCCATGGAAGAAAACAGAAGAGGACACTCTATACACCTGTGAGCCCCTAGGAGATCTCACATACCTATTGAGGACTACAAATGAATGCCATTCTAATGAACACCCTCAAAGTCAAGTTTCTGGACATAAGACTTCTCAAGACAGCTCTGAAGAGCCAACACAGCTTAGCAAGTGTTGTACTCCAAAATAGACAGGAGATAGGTCTCCTGATCCCTGAACAGGGAGGGACTTGATTCATCTTGAATGAGACGTGTTGTTTCTGGGGAAATACCTTCAGCCAAGTTAAAAAAGTCTCACAGTCCTCAAAAAAAAAAAAAAAAAATTCTGATCCTACAGGATCTCAGAGAACAAGCTGGAGAGTTCTCAGGGTGGCTACAATCTCTCTTTTGGGGATCCTTCTCCAGGAAAGTGGGAATTTGGAGTTGGCTAATGCCCCTACTAATCCTTGTTATCACTGTATTGATGTTGCTTATGATTGTGCCATGTATTATTAATTGTCTAACCCGTTTTGTCTCTTTTCAGGTCAACATGCAGGTCAACAGCATACAGTGCCAGTTCAACAAAGATATATAAAACTACAGCCGACCACAGAAAATACCACTCACCCTTAGATGAACACCACTATAAGGATTCCAAGGCTTGAGACTAGCAAGAGGGGGAGGCCCAATGCCCCTCACCAAGCCAGTTCAGCAGAAAGTAGCCAGAGAGACCTCAGTGCCCCTATTCCCAAGGAATTGGACCTCCTATCTCTTGAGGGGGGAATGTTAGGTAGTTAAAATAGGAAAAACAGTACAAAATAGTGGTGGCTAAAAGACAAAAACAGGAAAAGCCCAAGAAAATAGAACAAAGGAAGGTTCAAGGACTGTAGTGGGGACCTCAGGGAAAACAAACAGCCCTCCTGGCTAGCCCAATTTACATAGGGCAGGCTCAGGGGAGGAGAAAAAAAACATAAAAAGAGAAGCCAAAATTGAACTGGGGGCTTCTCTTTGCATCTTTTGGGTCAGCCCACCCTCATGCCTTGAGGGTGTATTTTCCTCTGCTTGCCAAATAAAACTGAGCTGTAACATGGACCTGTAACACTGGTCTGTCTGTTGCTTCAAATTTTTGCTGTGGTAACACAGAACCAAGGAAATTATACACTCCCCTGACAAAACAAATGTCAAACATTCTTAGGAACAATAGTGGCATGTTCAATAAATAAAATCGCATTTGGTGGTTTTTCTGAATAAAGATATTCACAGAAAGAGTGGCCTGAGCTCTCATTTGCTGTCACTGGGCTGTTTGAAACAGGAGCTGTCATATGTTCATAGTTAACGTTTTTCAAATTTATGGACTTCTAATAAGATTTTAACCTTCAAACAACATTTAAAATAAATTCGACTTTTTCCTGCTGGACACAATTTATCATTTTCTAGAAAACGTATAGTAACACAGAAAGGATTTTATTAGAAGGATTCAGTTGAAATAGAGATGTTGCAGACTTCAGGAGAAAAGGAAAAAGACCAAGTTTGAAACAATAATACTATCCCTCAGGTCAGGCATTTCCTGTTAGTTAATGAATAACTGAGTCAGAGAACCCCAAGGCAAAGCTTACTTCCTAAACAGCATTGTGTATGGCTGATCAGGGTTTTCATATTGACATTTTCTGTGGTTTCCCACTGGTCTCTTTTTAAAGCGATGGTTCCTATTGATCCATATCCCTCTGTTCCCTTTTAGATATTCTTCTCAAGAAATATGCTTTCATAGATTTGTAAATGTGTGCACAAGGAGAAAAACATGACCTCAGGAAAATATCACGGGGCAGCAGTAATAGGTCTTATGCAAGATATCTGCCATTCTCTGGAGAATGAGGCTTGAAAGTGAAGAGGGTGGGGAGAGATACAATAAGCCTACAGTATAAACCCAAATTGAAAAGGATATGTTTCACAAATAATAACATTTTTAAGTTGTCATGTATTATTTCTTAAAAAGGATTGGAGGTTAACTGAATGTAGAGCTTTGGGCCCTATGCCAGCTGTTCTCATTTCATATTTTTAAAGAGTTGCAGAGTTACAAGCAAGCTTTTTCCAAATATTTGGAATGGGGACTAATTTATTGATAAAATCTGGAAGCCACTAAACAGGTTGGTGACCTAATATAATTTAAAATTGTTCTAAACTCCTCATATTTGAAAATATAAGAATTATATACATAAAGGGAACAAATGCAATAAACACCATGTATTCTGCTTCTTTTTCCACATTAGCCCTACTCAGCAAGCAATTCTCTCTCTCTCTCTCTCTCTCTCTTTTTTTTTTTTTTAAGAAATCCCATCAACTGGTTCAAGAGGAAATCTCTCTTAGATTTTGCTCACTTCTATGCAGCCTCAAAGTAGGCTGGGCAGTAGAGTGCAATAATTAGCACAGATAAAGACAAAAACCAGCTTGGCTGACTGACAGAACTGCACTGCATTTCTAAGCCTGGTATTTCTCATGGAGGTTAAAATGTAGGTAGATAGCATCATCGACTCAATGGGTGTTAATTTGAGCTAACCCCAGGAGAGAGTAAAGGACAGGAAAGCCTGGCATGGTGCAGTCCATGGGTTTGCAAAGGCATGGACATGACTCAGTGACTGAACAACAATAATGAAATTTTTAGAGATTTCCTTGTGCACTATATAATTTAAAGTAATGCTTTATAATTCATATAAAGGATTGTTGTGAAGATTAAATGGGGTAATTTATGTAATGTTCTTACCATAATGCCTTATACAAAACACTCATTAAATATTTAGACTGATATTCAATTCAGTTCAGTTGCTCAGTCGCGTCTGACTCTGTGACCCCATGAATCGCAGCATGCCAGGCCTCCCTGTTCATCACCAACACCTGGAGTTCACTCAAACTCATGTCCATCGAGTCGGTGATGCCATCCAGCCATCTCATCCTCTGTCATCCCCTTCTCCTCCTGCCCCCAATCCCTCCCAGCATCAGAGTCTTTTCCAATGAGTCAGCTCTTCACATGAGGTGGCCAAAGTACTGGAGTTTCAGCTTTAGCATCAGTCCTTCCAATGAACACTTAGGACTGATCTCCTTTAGGGTGTACTGGTTGGACCTCCTTGCAGTCCAAGGGACTCTCAAGGGTCTTCTCCAACACCACAGTTCAAAACCATCAATTCTTCGGCACTCAGCTTTCTTCACAGTCCAACTCTCACATCCATACATGACTACTGGAAAAACCATAGCCTTGACTAGACAGACCTTTGTTGCAAAGTAATGCCTCTGCTTTTTAATATGCTATCTAAGTTGCTCATAACTGTCCTATTAGGTATGTCCATTAATAAGCTAAGGTGCCAAACAGTTGATTTTTCCATTTTCACTAAGAAAATTCCATTTCTTTTTTGACACCCCCACCCCAATACCAACCGGCCAGGATGACTGGACCTTTGGCTTCACTTGATATCTATGGTTTAGTTTCCATTGTGTTGCCACAGTCCCAAAGTTTAATCCTATTCAGATGCTTGGGAGGGAATTCAGTAGCTGGAGGCATTTGGTGCTTGGTTTCCCTTTCACGTCAATCAGTTCAGTTCAGTCGTTCAGTCATGTCTGACTCTTTGTGACACCACGGACTACAGCATGCCAGGCTTCCCTGTCCATCACCAACTCCCAGAGCTTGCTCAAACTTATGTCCATTGGATTGGTGATTCCATCCAACCATCTCACCCTCTGTTATCCCCTTTTCCTCCTGCCTTCAATCTTTCCAAGTATCAGAGTCTTTTCCAATGAGTCAGTTCTTCGAATCAGGTGGCCAAAGTATTGGAGTTTCAGTTTCATCATCAGTTCTTCCAATGAATATGCAGGACTGACTTCCTGTAGGACTGACTGGATCTCCTTGCAGTCCAGGGAACTCTCAAGAGTCTTCTCCAACACCACAGTTCAAAAGCATCTATTTTTCAGCGCTCAGCTTTCTTTAGGTTAGAACAAAGGGCATTTTACATAGGTTGCTTTTAAAATGTCCTTCGTTCTACTGCTCCAGAATCCTGAAATTCCAATATCTCTATTGCTGTATCTATGTAGTCCATGGGACTTGGAAATGACTGTATTGCTACTTGTATGCCAAGTATAGGACTTGGGTATCCCATCTGTCCTGACATATCATATAGTCCTCATTTGGGTCTTGTTATTTCCATTGCACCATCTGGGGAAGCAGGATATGAGAACCAATAACTCTCAGGACTCCCAGATGTCTCAATCTGTCTCTGCTCTTTTTTTTCTCTCTCTTTCTTCATAGCTAGGGGAAGAAAAATCTCTTGCTAATTAATCTGTTAGAGACTGATATCAATCCTCTTGGTTTCCTGCTGAGATCATTTGTCTAATAATTATCTTTGGCTTTTGAAACCAAAATATTAAAATATGGAAACTTTAAGGTAAATTTGATTTTCTACCCTGTCTCTTTCCCATTTATTATCTTACCCAAATCATTTGTACTAATTATTCTGGGAATGTGCTGATATAAAAATCAGAAACTCTTTGGAGTTTTGACTAGTTCTAACCCAGATATACCTTGTCAACTATGTTCTCAACTAAGTAGAGATCAATTCTATCCTCTAGCCTTGTCCGAGCTCTTTTTATCTAATTGCCTCATCCTTAAATTGAAAGTGAAAGTGTAATGGACTGTAACTGTAGCCCACAGGCTTCTGTGTCATTCTTCAGGCCCGGATATTAAAGTGGGTTTTCATTCCTTTCTCCAGGGGATCTTCCCATCCCAGGGATTGAAACTAGTTCTCCCACATTGTAAGCAGACTCTTTACCATCTGAGCCATCAGGAAAGCCCTCTCACCCCTACTTGGCTGTGGTCTTTTTCCTTGAATTATCTTCCCACTTCACCTCACCCTGAGGGTTCTTATTCTATTGTTATCATTCATCTTTTGGGGGGAAGTACTGATCAGCCCTGACAGAAGAGTTCCATGGGGGCTAAAGATGACTAAAGCTATCTTTTTTTTTTTTTTTTCTTTTTTAATTGGAAGAAAATTGCAATACAATGTTGTGTTGGTTTCTATCATACATCAATGCAAATCAGCCATATTATACATATATCACCTTCCTCTTGAGCCTCCCTCCCCTCTCTCCATGTCCCACCCTCCCAGCCAGGTCATCACAGAGTCCCAGGCTGGGCTCCTTGCTTTATATAGCAACTTCCCACCAGCTATCTATTTTACTCATGGTAGTGCATGTAATGTCATTGCTACCAGCTATCTATTCTACACATGGTAGTATATGTATGTAGACACTACTTTCTCTATTCATCCCACTCTTTCCTTCCTCTGCTGTGTCCACAGGTCCCTTCTCTACATCTGTGTTTCCATTCCCTCCCTGCAAATAAGTTCATCAATACCATTTTTCTAGATTCCATATATATGCATTAATATACTATGTTTATTTTTCTCTTTCTGACTTACTTCACTCTGTGTAAGAGGCTCTAGGTTCATCCACCTCACTAGCTGTTGTTGCTCATAAGCTAAGTCATGTCCAGCTATTTGTAGCCCCATGACTGCAGCACATCAGGTTTCCCTGGCCTTCACTATTTCCCAGAGTTTGCTCAACCTCATGTCCATTGAGTTGCTGATGCTATCTAACCATCTCATCCTCTATTACCCCCTTCTCCTGCCCTCAGTCTTTCCAAAGATCAAGGTCTTTTCCAGTGAGTTGGCTCTTCACATCAGGTGGCCAAAGTATTGGAGCTTCAGCTTCAGCATCAGTCCTTCCAATGAATATTCAGGGTTGACAATCCATCACTTTGCCTTATTCAGCATTTCTAGAGGTTGCCAGCATCATGTGGCTCACAGCTCCTCTCTTTTAGCATCCAAGAAGCAACAATATGTTGAGTCCTTCTCATATCACATCTCTCTTCCTTCTCCTTGTCTCATCTCTCTAACCCAGCCTAGAAAGTTGCCCACATTTAATTAGATTGGACCCCACCAGAAGATCTAAAAGGATAATATTCTTACTCAACGTGCACGTCTTGGTCTACTCACATTTGCAAATTCCCTTGTCATGTAAGGTTACACATTTACAGATTTGGGGGTTTAGGGTCTGGATATCTTTATAGAACCACTGTTCTGTCTATCACAATTTATTTACTAATATTTTTATGACTTTTATAGTTACTTTCAGCAGAAGAGCTGCTCCATTACTAAGTATTCCATCATGACCATCATGTAAAGGAAGAAAATAAATTTGTGGCATTGTTTTAAGTGGCATAAAACTAAACTTATTATTTAAAATTTAAAAACATGATTTTAGATTTGAAAGGAATACCTTACTCTTATACTTGAATATAATATATTTGTTTAGCATTTTGCATATTTGGATATTATTTTGAGAATGTTATATTTTATAATTTGAAAAACATGTATGTTAATATATCTCACTTCATCAACAAAGATTGAAATAATGAGCATCCAAAAATCTAAAAATCTTTAAAATTAGCATATTCCAAAGGAGAGGAATGAGGAATGATTGTAAGCAGTGTTTATGTTGATGCTACAAGATATTATTCTGTGTACCAATATACAGAGATAGTCACCATTTTTGTCATGTTCTCTCTTGTATTGTAATAGTTTTGAATTATGCAAAGACTTTGACAAGGCAGACTTTAGCATAAAATCTAACTGCCTCATATGAGTAAAACATTTTGTTACAAAGATTATTGCTAAAGATGGTACAGAAAATATCTGAAACATAAAGTTAAAATAAATAAAAGTAAAATTATTTTATAAAGTTATAACAAACATTTTACATTGAAACTGTTTCAAACATTCGATTAGTGAATTGAAGTAGGGGGAGAGATTGCAAAACTCCTTAATAAATATGTGGCAAGGTAGAAAAGGGAAGCTAACAGAAAAGTTTACAATGGTTAAAAAGTTAGGAAATGTTAGCACATTAATACCTACCTAGAAGATATATAACCATAGCCTGCCAGGCTCCTCTGTCCATGGATTTCTCCAGGCAAGAATACTGGACTGGCTTGCTATTTCCTACTCCAAGAATATAAATATAAGATTATATGAGATATAAATACAAGATGAATACAATATAAATATAAATGCAAGATATATACAAATATAAATAAAAATATAAATACAAGATATCAAAGGACAGAAATATAAAGGTATCAGTCAAATTTGTAGGGGAATTAAAACGTTTTCTTATATTGAACAAGCTAAATGAACTTAGAAAACCATAATGTAATAACAAAAATAGAAAGTTTCAGTTATCTTAAAATATATTGTATAATTTCTTTCCAAAAATAGTCTGGAATTATTCTTAATGTTATTTAGTAAAACACTAGGATGTTTTACTAAATTACAGGATAAATATCATACTCTAGACTTCTAGAAATTGCAAATGAAGCAGCAGGAGTAGGATTAACTATTAATTGTTGCCTTTGACATGTAATTAATGTAGACTTTTATGATTTACAAAATATGTTCATAATCCTTTCTTTTTTACAACTCTATGAGATGGCAAAGGAAAGAAATAGCTTAGTGGTATTTGAAGTTTACAGAATACTGTTTTCTTTGCTTCCAGGTCCAGTTTTAAACTTTAAATTCTTCGCTGTCAAATTCTGAAAATATTGGATGGAATCAAAACTGAAGGAAATGTTCCTTGCCCTACTTCCTAAAACGATGCAAGAATAGAGTCAGAAATGCCAAATGAATACAAAAGCAGCAAAGAGCAGAACACGCCAGTATTATCAAATAGCATATTTGGTATTATCAAGGTACAATAGGTAAAATTTTTTACAAATTTATCTATGTATACCAAAGAAATCTCCCACCTGTGTTATAAGTGAGGCTATCTAAACACTGAAGCTGTTATAATATTCAGTTTCAGATTTTAATTAAGAAGCTGAATGTTCTCCTCCAAAATCTCCGCTAGCAAGCTAGAAACTCCTCAGATAGTGATTGGATCATCTATTTTGGAGAAAAGGGATAAAGGATACAATGTGCAAAATAAGTTGACATAATTGCAGTTACTTGGGTTAAATCCATGAATCCATGCTATATTTTAGCAGAGCTGATTCTCCAGATTCTCCAGGAAATCTTAAATCTGACAAAGTTCCTCTAAGGAATTCTTATCCTGATTTGATCTAGATTAGGACAAGAGTTGTGTTTATCTTTCCTCTTGTTTTTTTTTTTTTTTTTTCTGTCCTTGCTACAAATTTTCAGGCAAGTAATGATCATAGTGATAATGAAGGGAACAACAGAGAATGAGATGGTTGGATGGCATCACTGACTCAATGGACATGAGTCTGAGCAAACTCAGGGAGAAGCTGAAAGACAGGGAAACCTGGTATGCTGCAGTTCATGGGGTCACAGAGTCAGACACGACCGAACGACTGAACAACAATGATCATGGCTATACAGTGAAGCTTTTGCCATTGTAATAGTCCCAAGGGCAATGACTGGGAAGTTTGAAAGAAAGAAAAGGTTATAACTCCATATTATGTCATAATACATCATATGAAATCTGCAAAGAATGATACTGAAAGATCTCTCTCTTCTCTCAGCAGCACCCCCTGCTGGCCTCTTAGAGAGGACCTGTCTTAACACAATAGCATTTGATTTCAGACCAATTTTCATTTTAAGAGGAGGAAATAAAAAATAAAAATATTTTAAAAGTAAAGAAAAGTTAATATATATATGTTTTTAACTTATTTATTTTAGTTGGATGGTAATTACTTTACAATATTGTAGTGGTTTTTGCCATACATTGATATAAATCAGCCATGGGTTTACATGTGAAAAATTAATATTTAAGTGTATATTCTTACATGTAGGGAAAAACATACTTTAATGTCACTAGGAAGTGATCACAATAAAATCATTCAATATGAGGAGTGTTCCATCTTGCTCAGATAGCAAACCAGCTAGGGATTTGTGTCTATCTTACATAAAGATTTCACTAAGGATCAAACAGAGTGTTTCTACCAGTTTCCTAAATGTAAACATTAAGAAACAAGACTAAAACTTTCATGACAGTGGCTATTTAATCCAAATTCAGTCTGTATCTTCAGCATTTGTTTGTTTTCCCAGCAAAAGTGCAGCAAATTGAATATCCTGTTGACATTATGTCAATATATTTTAACTTGTGCTCTTTGGGAAAAGAGACATTTTGTTTTCTTTTTTAGATTACTTTTACTTATCTTTAAATATATAATATCTCTAAATAAGATAATGTTAATATTCATACAAGAATCTAAATCATGATAAAAACTTAATTTAAAAACTACCATTTCCCGAGTTGACATTTGCAGTATGAAGTTATTCTGTTCTTAACTCTAAGATCCACTTTTTCATGATGACTTCCCTTGTGGCTCTGCTGGTAAACAATCTGCCTGCAATGCGGGAGACCTGAGTTCAATCCCTGGGTCGGGAAGATCCCCTAGAGAAGGGAAAGGCTGCCCACTCCAGTATTCTGGCCTGGAGAATTCCATGGACTGTATAGTCCATGGGGAAGCAAAGAGTCAGAAAAAAATGAGCGACTTTCACTTTTCTTCATGATGGCTTCATGCAAATGGAGGTACATTCATATCTTTGCTATGACATCACTACTTTAAAATATGTATGAGTTTGTACTACACTAAGACCTAAACGCAATATATAAATATATCATGTATCCTCATTTGTAAAATTTATAAACCAAGAATTTTTAATGTTAAAAAGTAAAGTAAATAAATCTCACCAAATGACACTAGAAAGAGCTATTCAGAATCATAAAATTCTACATATATACTTCTGCTGCTGACTGCACATAAGACCTTATTCTAGAATTAACATACAGTTTTCTTTGATATGGAAATCTCCTAAATTATAAATGCTCCAGTGGTAACACTGCTTGCATCTCATTCAGCATTGAGGATGATCAGGTTCAAATGCAAGAAGCTTCACCTCTACCACATCGACTCAACTAGCTAGTTCGTCAACTGAGTTTGAAAGGAAAAATACTGCTCCCAACCTCAACCCAAATAAGACCGCCTCTTCACTTGTGTCAAGTCTATATCTAAGCATCCTTTGAATTTACCTGATTGAAGGATCCAGTCCCAGTGAAGAGTTCAGCTCCAGGCCAAAATTCTGTCTGTGATTTTTCAGACCCCACCAGTGTCAATGACAAAGGCTTAACCTGCAACCTCACAGGGAAAAAGCTTCCTTTTACACACCTGGCTTGTGGACAAGCCGTGAACTACAGTCTTTGAAGGGAGTTGCAGTCAAGGACTTGGGTACTTCTGGCCGGCCTTGCTCATATGCATATCTGCATTCTTAGTTCATACACCTTCATTTGGAGTCCATTTTATCTGGATACTGAACAGAGGCCTTCCTGTTCTGCTGCTGCTGCAAAGTCGCTTCAGTCGTGTCCGACTCTGTGCGACCCCATAGAAGGCAGCCCACCAGGCTCCCCTGTCCCTGGGATTCTCCAGGCAAGAACAGTGGAGTGGGTTGCCATTTCCTTCTCCAATGCATGAAAGTGGAAAGTGAAAAGTGAAAGTGAAGTTGCTCAGTCGTGTCTGACTCTTAGCATCCCCATGGACTGCAGCCTACCAGGCTCCTCTGTCCATGGGATTTGCCAGGCAAGAGTACTGGAGTGGTTTGCCATTGCCTTCTCCGTTCCTGTTCTGAAATCTCCTTATTGAGAGAAGGGATAAAGAGGAAACCTAAATTCAGTTTTCTTCACTCTGAGTCAAAACTCAGTACATCTCCACTCCTAGTTTTTTCTCCTCACCATCCTAGGTTCATACCGCTGCAGAGACCTTCTCTATAGCAGACATCCACACATCTATACTGTCTACCTCCTTTGACCTCCATGCCATTCTTGACGGAAAATGAAAGCAGGAGGGGATGGGAGAAATTTGTGCTTTCTCTGGTTTAGATGTTGATTATACTATTTCAGTAAGAGATCAAAGGCTTGACTATTACTTTTATTTTTGACTTGTTGTTTTAATCAACTATTTCTAAATCTGGCAACACAGCTCTCTGTTGCTCGGCTGATCTCCTGCCTGATATCTAGTACTTATGAAAAACTGAGGTGGTGAAAAGTGTTAATTACTCAGTCCCATTCGTTGCAACTCTCTGAGCTGTGGCCCACCAGGCTCCTCTGTCCGTGGAATTCTCTGGGCAAGAGTACTGGAGTGGATCTTCCTGACCCAGGGATCAAACCTGGGTCTCCTACATTGCAGACAGATTTTTTACTACCTGAGTACTTACACCCATCCTTAAATATGAGAGTCTAACAATTCAAAATTTCTGGCTTTTATCATAACAAAATAGATGGTTAATGTGGGAAATCACCAATATGTAAGAAGCATATTCTAAAGTACTAGAGAAGTAATAAAATTTTAAATTTTAACTTATTAAGCATCTATTATCAATAATATACCATGGTGGCAGATGCAAACAGCATGTATGTCACTCTTCACTCTATCCCTTGATGTTGTTCTTAATATTATGACCATTTATGTGTCAGCAAAATGGAATTCAGAGATGCTAACTAGCAAAGTTACAATGTTGGTTTCAGAATTAGAGTTTGAATAATTCTCTTATTCAAAGCCCTTGTTTTTCTTCTGGTTTACTGCAATGTAGCTATCTTTCTAATAGATATATGTGCAATGATATTGTTTAATTAAATTTAAATATTAATACTTTTGATAAATAGAATCTGAGCTTCAGGGCTAGTCTAAAATTAGCTCATCTGCTTTACTTCTAAAATTAATTGACTATCATCCCAAGTTATAGCAACCTGTTTTTCATGGCTTAATATTATTTAGTGTTATTGATTTTATCATGGAAACTTTTATTTTACAGGATCTGAAGCTCAGACCTAAGATAGAAGGGCTTTGGAGTGCCAGATATGTCTTAATTCTGTATCATTGTCAGTCTGTCAGTTTAAAAAATATTAATAAAGTAGAAAGAAGTAGAAGGAGAGAAAAGGTCAGGAGCATTTTTTTTTCCATATAAGTTTACTTGTTTCTGCAAATGGTCTCAATGAATCATTTCAAAGTTGAACAAGAAACAGATGTCAGTTAATTAGAGAGTTGCATTTAATGACATGGTTGCATAGGTATGGCACACAAAACATCTGTGTTCTAGTACCTAACATTAATTTAATTTCTTTATAGGAATCATTTAAATTTTTCTTCATTTTCAATAAATTATTTTTCACTACACAAAATAACATTATAGTTATGAAATTGTTGCCATCTAATTAGACTACTGTGAGGCTGACTCAATAGCCATCACTAGATACGTTCTGTATCCTCATAGACAATTGTATACAAAAATAACAAGTAAGAGTCAATTAATTCTGAATGATGTAGATATTACATTTTTTTATCACATGAGAATATTTAAGGATTAATACTTTGCCAACAAAGGTCTATATAGTCAAAGCTATGGTTTTTCCAGTAGTCATGTACAGATGTGAGAATTGGATCATGAAGAAGGCTGAGCGCCAAAGAATTGATGCTTTTGAATTGTGGTACTGGAGAGGACTCTTGAGAGTCCCTTGGACACCAAAGAGACCAACCCAGTCGATCCTAAAAGAAATCAACCTGGAATATTAATTGGAAGGAATGATGCGGAGGCTGTGGCTCCAGTACTTTGGCCACCTGATGCAAATAGTCACCTCATTGGAAGAGACCCTGATGCTGGGAAAGATTGAAGGCAGAGGGAGAGAGGAGTGACAGAGGATGAGATGGTTGGATAGCATCACTGATTCAACTGACATGAATTTTAGAAAACTCTGGGAGATAGTGGCAGACAGAGGAGCCTGTCGTGCTGCAGTCCATTGGGTCACAAAGAATAGGATATGTCTTAGCAACTGAACAACAACAAAAAAGGATTAATAATAAGTCACACCACATGCAATTGTAAAATTGTCAGTTTAGGATCTGAGCTTTCTCAGATTTCACTTTACTCTCTCTGCCATTACACTTACGAAACACAAGATAAGAATCAGATGACTATTTGATATCTAAGCAATTTATTTGGATGAATAATGCATGTTTTACTCTCATTAATAAATCTAAAACTTTAAATATATGCATATATTATGTACATGCATATATATGCATATATTATGTATATACATATATGCATATATTATACTATATATTATATATGCATATATATGTTTATATATAATGGTTACCATGTGTCAGGCACTGATTAAAGTACTTCAAGTACTTTCATTTGGTCCTTTAAGTCCTATAAGACAGTTATGACAGTCCACATGTGTAAACAAGGAAACTAAACTTTAGTAAGGTTTTAGTAAATGCCAAGAGTCACAATATCAGCAAGTGACAAAGCCGATTTAAAAACAATGGCTTCTCTTACTTTACTATTTGCTCTTAGCCTCTGGGTCCACTGCATTTCAGAAATTTGCCCTACTTCTAGCAGAGTTCCATACAGGCATAACTCATTTTACTACACTTCACTTTATTGCACTTTGTAGATATTGTATTTTTCACTAATTGAAACCTATTTGTGCTATCTTCCAACAGCATTTCCTCACTTCTGCATGTCACATTTTGGTAATTCATGTAATACTTCAAATTTTTCATCATTATTCTGTGGTGATCTGTGATCACAGAATTTTGATGTTATTATTTTAATTGTTTGGAGTGTTATATGTTATGCAAAAACCCTAAGGTTTGCAGAATGGTAAATAAACATTGTTGCAAAAGTGTTAGTTACTCAGTCCTGTCTGACTCTTTGTGACCCTACAGACTATAGCTCATTAGGTTCCTTTGTCCATGAAAATTTCCAGTCAAGAATACAGGAATAGGTTGCCATTCCCTTCTCCAGGGGATCTTCCAAACCAGGGATTGAACCCTTGTCTTCTTACTGGAGGCAGATTTTTTTTACTGTCTGAGCCTCCAGGAAGTCCTGCAAATAAGCACTGGCTTCAATATACAATCACAAGCTGCCTTAGACCCTGACAAGAGAGTCAGTTTGCTCTTGGAAGCCCTGAAATCAGGTATTGACTTCTCTTCCTGAGCTATGAAAGTCCTAAATGGCCTCTTCTTCCAGTATAATAATAACTACACATCTGTTTACAACATGGTTTATGAATATTTTCAGCCCACTTTTGAGACCCACTGCTTCTTTCAATTACTACTGCTCATTAATAATGCACCTGGTTACCCACGAGCTTTGATGGAAATGTACAAGATTAATGGTGTTTTCTTGCTGGCTAACACAACACCTGTACTGCAACTAATGAATCAAGGAGTCATTTCAACTTCAAGTCTTACTTAAAGCACTTCATAAGGCTATAGCTACTATACATAGTGATTCCTCTAATGAATCTGGGGAAAGTCAATTGAAAACCTTCTAGAAAGTATTCAACCTTCTAGGTGTGATTAAGGATATTTGTGAATCATGGAAAGAAGTCCAAGTATCAACATTAGCAGAAGTTTGGAAGAAGTAGGTTCCAAACTTCATGGATGACCTCAGTTCAGTTTAGTTCAATTCAGCTCAGTTCAGTCGCTCAGTCATGTCCAATTCTTTGCGACCCCATGGACTACAGCATGACCAGGCCTCCCTGTCCATCAAAAAATCCCAGAGTTTACTCAAACTCATGGCCATTGGGTCAGTATGCCATGCAGCCATCTCATTCTCTGTCATTCCCTTCTCCTCCCACTTTCAATCTTTCCCAGCATCAGGATCTTTTCAAATGAGTCATCTCTTTGCATCAGATGGCCAAAGTATTGGAGTTTCAGCTTCAACATCAGTCCTTCCAATGAATATTCAGGACTGATTTCCTTTAGGATGGACTGGTTGGATTTCCTTGCAGTCCAAGGGACTCTCAAGAGTCTTCTTCAACATCAAAATTCAAAAGCATCAATTCTTCAGCATTCAGCTTGCTTTATAGCCCATCTCTAATATACATACATGACTACTGGAAAAACTGTAGCCTTGACTAGACAGACCTTAGTCGGCAAAGTAATGTCTCTGCTTTATTATGCTGTCTAGGTTGGTCATAACTTTCCTTCCAAGGAGTCAGCATCTTAATTCCATGGCTGTACTCATCATCTGCAGTGATTTTAGAGCCCCCAAAATAAAGTCTGACACTGTTTCCACTGTTTCCCCATCTATTTCCCATGAAGTGATGGGACTGGATGCCATGATCTTCGTTTTCTGAATGTTGAGCTTTAAGCCAACTCTTTCACTCTCCTCTTTCACTTTCATCAAGAGGCTTTTTAGTTCCTCTTCACTTTCTGCCATAAGGGAGGTGTCATCTGCATATCTGAGATTATTGATATTACTCCTGGCAATCTTGATCCCAGCTTGTGTTTCTTCCAGTCCAGCGTTTCTCATGACGTACTCTGCATAGAAGTTTAATAAGCAGGGTGACAATATACAGCCTTGATGTACTCCTTTTCCTATTTGGAACCAGTCTGTTGTTTCATGTCCAGTTCTAACTGTTATTTCCTGCTCTGCATACAGATTTCTCAAGAGGCAGGTCAGGTGGTCTGGTATTCCCATCTCTTTCAGAATTTTCCACCGTTTATTGTAATCCACATAGTCAAAGGCTTTGGCATAGTCAACAAAGCAGAAATAGATGTTTTTTTTCCTGGAACTCTCTTGCTTTTGTGATGATCTAGCAAATGCTGGCAATTTGATCTCTGGTTCCTCTGCCTTTTCTAAAACCAGCTTGAACATCTGGAAGTTCACAGTTCATGTATTGTTGAAGCCTGGCTTGGATGGATGACTTGGAGAGGTTCAAAACTTCAGTGGTGGAAGTAAGTGCCGATTTGGTGGAAATAGTAAGAGAACTACAATTGGAAGTAGAGCCTGAGGATGTGACTGAATTGCTGCAATCTTATGATAAAATTTGAATGAATGAGGAGTTGCTTGTTACAGATGAGCAAAGAAAGTGTTTTCTTAATATGAAATCTACTCCTGGTGAAAATGCTATGAAGATTGTTGAAATGACTACAAAAATTTAGAATATTACATAAAATTAGTCAATGAAGCAGTGGCAGGTTTTGAGAGCATTAACTTCAATTTCAAAATAAGTTCAACTATGGGTAAATGCTATCAAACAGCACTACATGCTACTGAGAACTCACTGGTGAATGGAAGCATCAACTGATGTGGCAAACTTCTTTGTCATCTTATTGCAGGAAGTGCCAACACCACTCCAGCATTCAGTTGAACCGATCAGTCAGCAGCCATCAACACTGAGGTAAGACGCTCCACCAACAAGAAGATTAAAACTCACTAAAGGTTCAGATGTGATGGTTAATATTTTGTATTTTTAGGTAATAAACTATTTTTGAATTAAGGCATGTGCTTTTTTAGACAATGCTAAGCCTTTGACTGTGTGGATCACAATAAACTGTGGAAAATTCTGAAAGAGATGGGAATATCAGACCACCTGACCTGCCTCTTGAGAAACCTATATGCAGGTCAGGAAGCAACAGTTAGAACTGGACATGGAACAACAGACTGGTTCCAAATAGGAAAAGGAGTACGTCAAGGCTGTATATTGTCACCCTGCTTATTTAACTTCTATGCAGAGTACATCATGAGAAACGCTGGACTGGAAGAAACACAAGCTGGAATCAAGATTGCTGGGAGAAATATCAATAACCTCAGATATGCAGATGACACCACCCTTACGGCAGAAAGTGAAGAGGAACTAAAATGCCTCTTGATGAAAGTGAAAGAGGAGAGTGAAAAAGTTGGCTTAAAACTCAACATTTAGAAATCGAAGATCATGGCATCTGGTCCCATCACTTCATGGGAAATAGATGGGGAAACAGTGTCAGACTTTATTTTTGGGGGCTCCAAAATCACTGCAGATGGTGATTGCAGCCATGAAATTAAAAGACGCTTACTCTTTGGAAGAAAAGTTATGACCAACCTAGATAGCATATTCAAAAGCAGAGACATTACTTTGCCGACTAAGGTCCACCTAGTCAAGGCTATGATTTTTCCAGTGGTCATGTATGGATGTGGGAGATGGACTGTGAAGAAAGCTGAGCGCCGAAGAATTGATGCTTTTGAGCTGTGGTGTTGGAGAAGACTCTTGAGAGTCCCTTGGACTGCAAGGAGATCCAACCAGTCCATTCTAAAAGCAATCAGCCCTGGGATTTCTTTGGAAAGAATGATGCTGAAGCTGAAACTCCAGTACTTTGGCCACCTCATGCGAAGAGTTGCTCATTGGAAAAGACTGATGCTAGGAAGGATTGGGGGCAGGAGGAGAAGAGGACAACTGAGGATAAGATGGCTAGATGGCATCACCAACTCGATGGACATGAGTCTGAGTGAACTCTGGGAGTTGGTGATGGACAGGCAGGGAGGCCTGGTGTGCTTCGATTCATGGGGTCGTAAAGAGTCAGACATGACTGAGCGACTGAACTGAACTGAACTGAATGTACACTTAAGACTGCAGTACAATGTAATCATGATTTTTATATGCACACCTCTTTGCAAATAGAAAATTGTTTCAACTAGCAGTTCCCTCTCTTTGACACATTGTGAAAGTGAAAGTTGCTTAGTCATGTCTGACACTTTGCAACCCCACAGACTACATAGTTCATGGAATTCTCCAGGCCAGAATACTGGAGTGAGTAGCCTTTCCTCTCTTCAGGGGATCTTCCCGATCCAGGGATTAAACCCAGGTCTTCTGCATTGAAGGTGGATTCTTTAACAGCTGAGCCACAAGGAAAGCCCAAGATTACTAGAGTGGGTAGCCTATCCCTTCTCCAGCAGATCTTCCTGACCCAGGGATTGAACTGGGGTCTCTTGCATTGAAGGCAGATTCTAACCAACTGAGCTATTAGGGAAGCCCTCTTTGCACATTGGAATCCCAATATTTAGGAACAATACTGGGGACCCAATCACCAGGAAAGTGACCACAGCTGCATTTTTAACTCACTTTATTGTGATCCTTGTTTTATTGAGGTGGTCTGGAACTAAATCTGCATCATCTTCTACCTATGCCTGTATATGGGACAGTTCCTATCTAGGTCTCTTCTTTTAATTATACAAGTTCATTAACTATTGGTCTTCCTTTGTAGCTCAATTGATAAAGAATCTGCCTGCAAGGCAGGAGACCCGGGTTCAATCTCTGGGTCAGGAAGATTCCCTGGAGAAAGAAATGGCAAACCACTCCAATATTCTTGCCTGGAGAATCCCATAGACAGAGGAGTGTAGCAGGCTACAATCCATGGGGATACAAAGAGTCAGACATGACTTAGCAACTAAACCACCACCACCATTAACTTTAGAGATGGCTGAATGGCATCACCAAATCAATGGACATGAGTTTGAAAAACTCCAGGAGACAGTGAAGGATAGGAAAGCCTGGCATGCTGCAGTTCAAGGGGTCACAAAGAGTACAACACAATTTAATGACTGAAAAATAAACTGTAGAATTCAGGACTAGTCAATTTACTTTCTCAGGATATTTCAGAATCTTTGTTTGGATCTAATTTTCAGTACATGCTTCAGGAATATGACAATTTGGGCCAGCATCGGTATTTTCATAGCAGCTCCTAAATCCAAGGGGAATGTACATAAAACACACACTGGGGGCTAAACCAAGAGTCCCCACATTCAGACTAAAACACCCTTTATCTCAGGAGGGAGTGATGGTAACTTACTAGCAGCCCTTTGAATAAGAATCCAGTTGAGTACAGTTCAGTCGCTCTGCCACTGCTGCTGCTGCTAAGTCGCTCCGGTCGTGTCCAACTCTGTGCGACCCCATAGCTGGCAGCCCACCAGGCTCCCTCGTCCCTGGGATTCTCCAGGCAAGAACATTGGAATGGGTTGCCATTTCCTTCTCCAATTCATGAAAGTGAAAAGTGAAAGTGAGTCACTCAGTCTTGTCTGACTCTCCGCGACCCCAGTCGTGTTCAATTCTTTGCAACCCCATGGACTGCAGCATGCCAGGCTTCTCTAACCATCATCAACTTCGGGAGCTTACTCAAACTCATGTCCATGGAGTCAGTGATGCCATCCAACCATCTCATCATCTGTTGTCCACTTCTCCTCCTGCCTTCAATCTTTCCAAGCATCAGGGTCTTTTCAAGTGAGTCAGCTCATTGCATCAGGTGGCCAAAGTATTGGAGCTTCAACTTCAGCATCAATCCTTCCAATGATTATTCAGGACTGATTTCCTTTAGGTTGGACTGGTTGGATCTCCTTTCAGTCCAAGGGACTCTCAAGAGTCTTCTCCAACACCATAGTTAAATATCATCAATTCTTCAGTGCTCAGCTTTCTTTATATCCAACTCTAATATCCATACATGACTACTGGAAAAACCATAGCTTTGACTAGAAGGACCTTGGTTGGCAAAGTAATGTCCCTGCTTTTTAATATGCTGTCTAGGTTGGTTATAACTTTCCTTCCAAGGAGCAAAGCATCTTTTAATTTCATGGCTGCAATCACTATCTGCAGTGATTTTGGAGCCCCCGAAAAATAAAGTCTCTCATTGTTTCCATTATTTCCCCATCTATTTGCCATGAAGTGATGGGACCAGTCAAGGCTATGGTTTTCCAGTAGTCATGTATGGATGTCAGAGTTGGACTGTGAAGAAGGCTGAGTGCTGAAGAACTGATGCTTTTGAACTGTGGTGTTGAAGAAGACTCGAGAGTCCTTTGGACTGCAAGGAGATCCAACCAGTCCATTCTGAAGATCAACCCCAGGATTTCTTTGGAAGGAATGATGCTAAAGCTGAAACTCCAGTACTTTGGCCACCTCATGCAAAGAGTTGACTCATTGGAAAAGACTTTGATGCTGGGAAGGATTGGGGGCAGGAGAAGAAGGGGATGACAGAGGATGAGATGGCTGGATGGCATCACTGACTCGATGGACGTGAGTCTGAGTGAACTCTGGGAGTTGGTAATGGACAGGGAGGCCTGGCGTGCTGCGATTCATGGGGCCGCAATGAGTCAGACACGACTGAGCAACTTAACCAAACCGACCAATAGGACCAGATCCCATGATCTTAGTTTTCTGAATGTTGACCTTTAAGACAACTTTGTCACTCTCCAGTTTCACTTCCATAAAGAGGCCCTTTAGTTCTTCACTTTCTGCCATAAGGGTGGTATCATGTGCATGTCTGAGGTTATTGATATTTCTCCTAGCACTCTTGATTCCAACTTGTGTTTCATCCAGCCCATTTCACATGATATATTCTTCATATAAGTTATATAATCTAGGTGACAATATACAGCTTTGACGTATTCCTTTCCCTATTTGGAACATGTCTGTTGTTCCATATCTGGTTTTAACTGTTGATTCTTGCCCTGCATACAGATTTCTCAGGAGGCAGATAAGATGGTCTGGTATTCCCATCTCTTTCAGAATTTCCCACAGTTTATTGTGATCCACACAGTCAAAGGCTTTGGCATAGTCAATAAAGCAGAAGTAGATGCTTTTCTGGAACTCGTTTTTTTTAAATGATCCAATGGATCTTGGCAATTTGATCTCTGGTTCCCATGTTTTTTCTAAATCCAGTTTAAACACCTGGAATTTCACAGTTCCCATACTGTTGAAGCCTTGCTTGGAGAATTTTGAGCATTACTTTACTAGCATGTGAGATGAGTGCTATTGTGCAGTAGTTTGAGCATTCTTGGCTTTGCCTTTCCTTGGGATTGGAATGAAAACACCTTTTCCAGTCCTGTGGCCACTGCTGAGTTTTCCAAATTTTCTGGCATATTGAGAGCAGTACTTTTTAGAGTCATCTTTTAGAGTTTGAACTAGGTCAACTGGAATTTCATCAACTCCACTAGCTTTGTTCTTTGTGCCCCACTTAACTTTGCATTCCAGGATGTCTTACTCTAGGTGAGTGATCACACCATTGTGGTTGTCTGGGTCATGAAGATCTTTTGTGAATAGTTTTTCTGTGTATTCTTGCCACCTCTTCTTAATATATTCTGCTTCTGTTAGGTCCATACCATTTCTGTTCTTTATTGTGCCTATCTTTGCATGAAATGTTCTCTTGACATCTCTGATTTTCTTGAAGAGATCTCTAGTCTTTCCCATTCTATTTTTTTCCTCTATTTCTTTGCATTGATCACTGAGGAAGGCTTTCTTATCTGTCCTTGCTATTCTTTGGAACTCTGCATTCAGATGCTTATATCTTTCCTTTTCTCCTTTGCTTTTAGCTTCTCTTCTTTCCTCAGCTATTTGTAAGGCCTCCTCAGACAACCATTTTGCCTTTTTTGCATTTCTTTTTCTTGGGGATGGTCTTGATCACTCTCTCATGTACAATGTCATGAACCTCCATCCAGTTCTTTAGGCACTCTGTCTATCAGATCTAATCCTTTGAATCTATTTGTCACTTCCATTGTATAATCATAAGGGATTTGATTTAGGTCATACCTGAATGGTCTAGTGGTTTTCCCTACTTTCTTCAATTTAAGTCTGAATTTGGCAATAAGGAGTTCATGATCTGAGCCACAGTCAGCTCCCGGTCTTGTTTTTGCTGACTGTATAGAGTTTCTCCATCTGTGGCTGCAAAGAATATAATCAATCTGATTTCAATATTGGCCATCTGCTAATGTCCATGTGTAGAGTCTTCTCTTGTGTTATTGGAAGAGGGTGTTTGCTGTGACCAGTGCGTTCTCTTGGCAAAACTCTATTAGCCTTTGCCCTGCTTCGTTTTGTTCTCCAAGGCCAAATTTGCCTGTTACTCTAGATATCTCTCGAGTTCTTACTTTTGCATTCCAGTCTCCTATAATGAAAAGGACATCTTTTTGGGGTGTTTTTTCTAGAAGGTCTGGTAGATCTTCATTGAACTGTTCAACTACAGCTTCTTCAGCATTACTGGTCAGGGCATAGACTTGGATTACTGTGATATTGAATGGTTTGCCTTGGAAACGAACAGAGATCATTCTGTCGTTTTTGAGATTGCATCTAAGTACTGCATTTTGGACTCTTTTGTTGACCCTGAGGGCTACTCCAGTTCTAAGGGAGTCTTGCCTGCAGTAGTAGATATAATGGTCATCTGAGTTAAATTTGCCCATTCCAGTCCATTTTAGTTCACTGATTGACCACTTCCAATTTGCCTTGATTCATGAAGCTAACATTCCAGGTTCCTATGCAATATTGCTCTTTACTGCATCGGACTTTAGTACTTCCATCACCAGTCACATCCCCAACTGGGTGTTGTTTTTGCTTTGGCTCCATCTCGTCATTCTTTCTGGAGTTATTTCTCCACTCTTCTCCAGTAGCATATTGGGCACCTACCACCCTAGGGAGTTTATCTTTCAGTATCCTATCTTTTTGCCTTTTCATACTGTTCATGGAGTTCTCAAGGCAAGAATATTGGAGTGGTTTGCCATTCCCTTCTCCAGTGGACTACATTTTGTCAGAAGAAATGTCAAATACTCTCCAGTTTCAAGAGAAGTGCTAGAGAAAGTGTTTTGTTTTTTCTTTGAAATGCAGACGTATTGCTGTGAGGAAGAGTGTTTAAAATTCAGTCTTGGTTACACAAACACACACACAACAGAACATATTGATAATTATATTTATATGAAATTCTGTAAAAGGGGAAGTGACAATTTATTAGTATTTACCAGTGGTCAGGAGCTGAAGGATTCTTGGATTCTTGTAGGATTCAAGGGAGTTTTTTGACTTGGAAATAGTTTACATGTTGACTCTGGTAAAAATTACATAACTGTGTACATTGTGTAAACTGTGTATAAAATTCAACTTACATTTAAGTTTAAACTGACTGAATTTTATTATAGGTAAATTTTACTTCAGTAAAGCTGTTGAAAAAGCTATTAAAATCACTTGAAATAATGTCTTTCTTTTCTGATTATGTCACCATCTTTATATATAATAAAGTCCATTTGTTCCCATATGTTTTTAACTTTGTATGCATTTCTGTTTCTCCCTCTCTGGTTTCGTTTTGATTATTCTTAAGTTAGGAAAGATTGAAAACTCTGAAACAATTTACATTCACAGAAGGCTTGCTTTTGGTGGGAATCTTTCACATTGTTTCTCCTCCCATCTGAAGGTGAGAATTAATATTGATTTTTGGTTTACTAGGCCATCATTCCTTTTACTTCCTATTTAAAATTCCCTCCTTTGTTACTTATAAGGTATAATACTATAAACAATATCAGCACTTTGCTATTTCCACTTCAGATATGCTGTAAATTACTCCACATAAGTGTATGGAAATGTTTCCTATCTCTTTTCACCATCTATGGTACCTCACATAGGGAAACTGGAGATAGGACTTAGAGTAAAACTTGCTAATTGCCACATCTATATCATATACCTCTCTTGTACTTCTTTTTGCCAGTCCAATGAGTGTAGTGCATCTTCTTGTAATAAGATCAAGGAAAACATGCAAAAAAACTACTTCCTATTGGAATGTCATGCAGATAGTTTTTTGAGATCCTGACCACTTAGACTGAGTTATCCCTTCACTGAGCATTATGACATAATCTTAGTATATTTTATCTTAATCAAGTAACTTACTTATTCAGTTAATAATCATATGATGTAATACTGAACAGAACTCAGACCTTAGCCCTATCTTTCCGTTTTATATATGAAAAAGCTGAGAACTAAGGGGTGTACCACATTTCTATAACATTTTAATTTAAAAATCATGTTGGTAATGAATGGGTTATATCTTTTTTCAAAACCTTTTTTGAGGTATGCACTTGAAACACTAGATCCTTAAAAAGCTGAAAAGTCAAGCTTTTTAAGAAAAACCACCTTACAGGATACAGCATGCTTGGGGCTGGTGCACGGGGATGACCCAGAGAGATGTTATGGGGAGGGAGGTGGGAGGGGGGTTCATGTTTGGGAACGCATGTACACCCGTGGTGGATTCATGTCAATGTATGGCAAAACCAATACAGTATTGTAAAGTAAAAGAAAAATAAAATAAATAAATAAATAAATAAACCCACCTTGCAACATATATAATATACATATATATATTTATATATAAGTGCCCTACAATTAATGTTCTATAATTAGTGTTTCACTTTTCCATTTTTCTCCTTTAACAATCTCTTCCTTCTACTCATCACTTTTGTTTCAAATTCTGATGATGCCTTTGACTAGATGTGAGTTATTGCTTTAGGTAAGTGGTACAGGTGTTTTTTTCTAAACTTTTCTTAGGTGTCACAATTTTTCTACCTCTTATCCTCTCTATATCAGGAATTCTAAGATTGTCTCTTTATTCAACTATTCCATTACTGAAAAGTTTTAGGAGGTCCCATCTCACAAAAAGACAGAACAGCCTGGCTGAACTTTCTTAAAGGAAGGGTACACCTTATCAGTAAAATTTCCTTGTGTCTTATTTCCCTGGACTGCATACAACCAAGTGCTGACTTGTCTTCCTCTTTGGACTTTAGACTTTTTTCCATTAAATGCTTTCCTTGTAGAAAGATAACTTTTCTAGTATTATAATATTTATTAATCCAAATCAGTTCAGTTCAGTCACTCAGTCGTGTCTGACTCTTTCTGACCCCATGAATCGCAGCACGCCAGGCCTCCCTGTCCATCACCAACTCCCCGAGTTCATTCAGACTCATGTCCATCAAGTCAATGATGCCATCCAGCCATCTTATCCTCTGTTGTACCTTTCTCCTCCTGCCCCAACCCCTCCCAGCATCAGAGTCTTTTCCAATGAGTCAGCTCTTCACATGAGGTGCCCGAAGTACTGGAGTTTCAGCTTTAGCATCATTCCTTCCAAAGAAATCCCAGGGCTGATCTCCTTCAGAATGGACTGGTTGGATCTCCTTGCAGTCCAAGGGACTCTCAAGAGTCTTCTCCAACACCACAGTTCAAAAGCATCAATTCTTTGGCGCTCAGCCTTCTTCATAAATCAGGCACATATTTACCATAGATTTGTACTTAACTCATGATTGTGAGTGGAAAAATAATGTGAAAACATGAGAAAATGGATAGCAATATAACATTTAGTTATAAAATACTATTTACTGAATGCAGGAGATTCTTAGATTCTATTAATGTATTTTAAAAGTCTCATGCAAACCTACAGTAAGACCACATTAATGTCTGGAATAAGACTTTAGCCAACATTCAAATACCTGGAATCAAAATGCACTACCCTATTTAACACTTACAGCCTTCTTTACACTTAATTTGAATTGTCTACTCTCTCCCATCTCAAGGGGGAAGGTAGGTGATATAGTGGTAACCTTGCTAGCACTTTTTGGCAACCCAGTGAGCACAGAGTGACATTCTGCTATATTAAGGGTGAAGGCTTTGCAACTGGGAGTGTGGTTTACTATGGACATTTGTGACACTGTGGATTATGTGTGGAGCATCAACTTGGTCCCCAAGATACTGTAAAATTAATACTTTTTTCCAAAGACACCTGGACACCAAAGCCAATTTGTGTGAGTGCCACATTTCTTATATTATTGTGCTATGCTATTTTTGCCTTTGCTATAAATAACATCACATATGAATGGCAGTTTCATAGTCTAAAAAAGTTTGGGTATTTTTTGCATCTATTTATTACATTCTGATACGTCTCAAAACATGAGGAGGTAACAACATAATTACATCTTGCTATTATCCATAATGCAAAGATAATTTATTTGGTACCTCTACTTTATATGTCTAAATCCCTTACTAATCACTGATAAATCATCAAAATTAAATATAAAGTAATTTATGATTACCATAAGGAATAAGTTAAGAAAATGACTTTAAAAATGAAGAGTTATACTAAAATGAACTAAAACACTTTCAAAAGTGAATAAGCATGTTTTAGCTAGACTAGTAGTTTCAAAAAGATATTTTAATTGACATTACCATGTATTTTGCCTTCAAACTAGGATTTTCTCTTTCAAGGAATTCTATAATTTCTTGCCTGACTATAAGTTCCTAATATATCACAAAAGATATTTTCAATGATTTTTATTCTTTAATTCTTCATCTTGACTAAGTTACTGCCCCAGAAGTGTTACCTGCTTATTGCTATTAATAATTTCCAATGTTAATGTTAAAACCTATCTCAGATACACAGATTTCTTAATTACAAATGGAATTTTCTGAATCTTAACTGAAAATTTGGCAGTATCCTAGAGGCAGGGGATAGTACTTCCAAATCAATGCAAAGTTTGATCTCCATCTATACCCACTTGCTAAGAAGGCAGATGCTTTCCACAAAACCATCATCTAGGTGAAAAGTTGATCTATTTGGCTACTGGAAAAAGCAATTCTAAGCATACTTCCTAATATTCTTTTCATTAATGGACAGGCTAACTAGCAGGCCATAGAAATGCAATACATTTAATTCATTTAAACTCTGATAATCCCCACATGATTTTTTAACATACATAAAATAAATGTAAAACATTTGAAAATTTGGTGATTTCCAATTTTGTTTAGTATCATCAAGTTTAACTGAGTCCTACATAAAAGCAGATTAACAAATACTTATTTAGCAGCTATTATTTGCTTGATTTTGCTTGATATGCATATTATTTACAAACAAATTCTTGTATATTAGTTTTTTTTTTTTTTTTTTTTTTACCCCCTACAATAATGCTGGGTTAAAAACAACTCCAAGATTTCAGAGGTTTGCGTAAAGAAAGTTTGTGTCATAGTTATAGTGTTATTGGTCAGTTACAACTTTGCTGATATTAGACTGGTTTAGCTGCCACCAGGTGGGCCTCTACACTTTGGGTTATGGATGACCTTCATACAGCTTTATTCCTGGATTCAGGTCAGAGATTAATGGTTTTGGACTTCCTATCATGCCTATACTTACGCAACATCAAGACTGAAAAAAGAGCCCCAGAGTCAGAAACAGAAACATCAATGGCTTAAGGGATAGGGCTTTCATACATCCAAAGCAAGGTCCTGGAGGGACACCACACCAAGTGCAGCAGGCTCTGGACAAGACATGGCAACAGTCTTTACTCCCAAGGGAAGGGGAGGTTACCAATTATATGAGGAACTTAAGTCAAGTTGTATCATTGCTTACCAGGGAAACTAGCAGAGAGATACACCCCTCACTGCCTCTTTGATAAGTATAATGGAGAGTTTTGATCTAAAGCTGGAACAATCACTAGCTGGGGCCTGGGGTAAGTAAGTAGGAAAGTCAGTTATGTGAGCAGGGTGTAGGTGAAGCAGGCGCTGGTGAAACAGGAGCTGTGCAGAGAGCAGGAGAACAACCATTCTGAGTGACCTGACCATGCAGATAGCTACCAGCAGGCCTAATGAGGGGAGGGGTAAGCCCCCCGAGTCTCAGTGGACATTTGTCATGCTTCTTAAAGCCTTAAATCAAAACTGACCAAGTGTCATTTCCACATTCCACTAGTTAAAGTAAGCCATATGGCCACGTCTGAAGTCAATAGTGTGAAAAAGTATATTCTAGCAACAGGGAAGCAGTAGCAGGGGAATGTAGGGATGGAAGAATTGTGGTAAAATAGCACAATCCATACATAACATTTTGAAACAACTCTACCAGTTCTTAGGGAAACAAAAAAGTGAATATCTTCATTTTGCCCCAGTGAAAGTACAAATAAGGGAAGGTAAAAATTAATGTAGGCAATGATGCTCTTCAAGTCAGTGTTTCTAAAGCCTGACGACACATTAGAATCACCTGGATAGAGATTTTTGTTTGTTCATTCATTTGTTCTAATACCTGCTCAAGTCACAGACTCACTCCCAGAGATTTGCATTTAATTATTTTAAGGTGGGGCTCCCTGGTGGCTCAAAAGTTAAAGCGCTCAGAAGTTAAAGTGTCTGTCTGGAATGTGGGAGACCCGGGTTTGATCCCTGGGTTGGGACGATCCCCTGGAGAAGGAAATGGTAACACACTCCAGTACTCTTGCCTGGAGAATCCCATGGAGAGAGGAGCCTGATAAGCTAGAGTCCATGGGGTCGCAAAGAGTCCGCCATGACTGAGCGGCTTCACTTTCACTTTCAAGGTGGGGCGCAGTCACCAGGATTCTCTTTTAAAGTTCTCCAGATCATCTTAAAATATAGCCAGGTTTCAAAAGCCACAAAGATACATTTCTCAGAATGTACTTGTATTAATAATGTCTCCTATTAGTAATAATTTATTAATGGTGTCTTCAAACTCAGAGATTTGAAAACTCAGATGTTGTTTACAAAGTCATTCAATCAGATAAGGATGGGTTTGATTAAATCAGTTGTCCTCTTCCTTACAGCCAAGGATATCCTTTAAGTTATGAAATCTAAATGTTTTTTAATAAATACCCTTCTGTGATCACCAGGTAGACACAGAATATGCAGGTATTCCTCTTTGTTGTATTTGGAAAAAGCAAAGTTGTTTTGTAGTCAATAAGAGGGCAAAGATGTCAGAAAGAAAAGATTGCACTGTTCCTTTTCTTCTAAATTCCCTCCTTTTAGTACCCCAGTCTACTAACATTCCCACTTCACCATTAATCCACGTTTCCAATCATTTCTCATGGCATCTAGGCCCTCTTACCATGACCTCATTTATGATTCAAAACCCTTGTATTACCTTTTTTATTCTCAGTATAAGTTACAGAATATATATATATATATATATATATATATATATATATATATATATATATATATATATATATATATATATTTGGGGTACAACTATATCATTGCAAAAGATGCAGACCTAGAATAGGAAAAGAAAAATTATGTTGGGGGGAAACTTTTCCTTTTTCCCTTCTTGGTTCTTTGACTGACCAAAGATTAAAATGACACAAGGTAGATTAATAGGAGAAAAAAAAAATACTCAAATTTTGTATATATAGGAGATCATAGAAATATGACATTCAAAGAAGTGACCAAAGCAGATAATTTTAATAGCTTTTAGACAAAGAACCAATATTTTTGTGAGAAAATTACAAGAAAAAGAAGTTTGAGCTTGGGGGTTATAAGCTAGTAAAGAAGTCATTCTACTGTTTATGCAACCTTTACAGTCCTTAATTCCATATCTCTGATGATAAAGATATCTCTCTACTTTCCTGTGCAGGAAGGATGTTTTTCACATGGCAAATTTATTTCTTGCTTTCAAGGAAATAGGGGAGGGTCAGCACTTTTCCTTGCACTGATCATGACTTAGTAACTTTAATTCAAATAATCAATATACCAAAGTGGCATATTTTGGGATGATCTGCCCTGAACCCTGTCAGTTACATCACAAGTTGTTTCTCTGAGCTTCTCAGACTTGATTTCTATATCTTTGGTTTGTCATCTGTTCAATAATGGACTGTAAAAAACTGTTCCTTCTTTCTTACTTAATTTAACTCATGCCTTTTGGCAACCAATCTACCATATTGGAATTCTGCTATCCTCTTCTCTATATAGCATTCATTTATTTAGGCAACATATGTTCAACCAAGATCTAGATAACACTTATAATTCAACAAAAGCTTTCAATGACTTGACAAAAAAAATGAGAATTGTGTGACATGAATGCTTGAAGTCTGAGATATTCCTTAGGACAGAACATTTGGGGTAATACTCAAATCACATCCTATATTCACTTCAGAAATCCATAGCGTATATAGGACTATATATATATATTTTTTTAATACTCAAATTAATTGCTTAAGCCACTACATGCTCAGGTGAACAGGAAGTTCAAAATCTCTCTTAGGGACTTTCCTAATCTATAAACTCAGGTTCATTGTAATGGATAATGAGTTGGTTCTGCCTGCTCTGTGCCATCATGCTGAAGCTGGACTGCAAGCACAGGTCTTCAGAGTTAAAAATTATCCTTTGCACTCAAGAACTGTCCGTGTCTCTGCTGTTCTTTCCATTACCCATGACTTAGTGATCAGCTTCCTAACTGCTGAGGTCCTTTGAAGCATGATGACACTCCTTTCTGTGTTATGCTTGACTGAGAGTTGAATCACATTTGGCAGGTCTACCAGGGTTTATAGCTGACGTGAAGAACTGACTTATTTGAAAAGACCCTGATGCTAGGAAAGATTGAAGGTAGGAGGAGAAGGGGATGACAGAGGATGAGATGGTTGGATGGCATCACCGTTTCAAAGGACGTGAGTTTTAGTAAGCTTCGGGAGTTGGTGATGGACAGGAAAGCCTGGTGTGCTGCAGTCTATGGGGTTGCAAAGAGTCAGACACGAATGAGCGACCAAACTGAACTGATAACTCAGGACCTTACACTTGCAACTTAATTATCATACCTGAGGGCCCTGATTGCTCCAGGTCTTCCAGGTTTAGGAAGACTGTACGTCAGGCACAGTTTTCCTTTTTCCTTTTGCTCTCTTTTCCTTCCAAGAGACATTGGCTGACTTTCCAAATAAAAAAAAAATGAACATGTTCTCTCTTCCTTTGCTCCCAAAAGACAAATGGTCTCAACTCTTGTAGTTGTTTAGGTAGTTTTTGCTTGTATTGTTAGTTTATTTTTTATTTCCTCCCCAGTGATTAGCTCTGCACATCAGTGAGAAGCAGAAGGCAGGGTTACTCCCTTCCCCTGGAGCAAATGTGCACCCCTTGCTTCTTGAATCTCCAAAGTCAGGGGAGCGTAAGTGAGGACTAAAGTAAGGGCTGCATAGAGTTCATAAACCTTCTCAGACATCTGAACTTCATTCTCCACTGAGCTCCAAGCATTTTACACAGTGCAGTTGTGTTCCTGTTGCCTCAGAGAACTTTCCCTGGTCCTTCTCAGGCTCATCCTCTTCCCTTTAAAATCTGTTTCTTACCTGAGTATTCACTGTATGGCCCTTAACTATAGCCAAAGCCCAAAAAAATGCTGTAATTTACATGAGCAGGAGAGTAGAGGCTTACACTGAAGGCTGCAGTCCATGGGGTCACTAAGAGTCGGACACAACTGACTTCACTTTCACCTTTCACTTTCATGAATTGGAGAAGGAAACGGCAACCCACTCCAGTGTTCTTGCCTGGAGAATCCCAGGGATGGGGGAGCCTGGTGAGCTGCTGTCTATGGGGTCGCACAGAGTCGGACACGACTGAAGCGACTTAGCAGCAGCAGCAGCAGCAGCAATTACTCCTCAGGCCCTACCACCACCAACACCCCCCAGGGGATCATCAGGGCTTTTTATTTAATTTATTTATTCATTTTAATTGGAGGATAATTACTTTAAAATATTGTGATGGCTGCTGCCATACATCAACTTGAATTGGCCGTAGGCATACATGTGTCCCCTCCTTCCTGACCCCTCCTCTCACCTCCCCGCCCACCCCATCCCTCCAGGTTGTCACAGAGTACTGGCTTTGGGTTCCCTGCATCATACATCAATCTCCCACTGGCTATGTATTTTTATGGTAATGTATATGTTTCAATGCTATTCTTTCAAATCATCCCACCCTCTCCTTCTCCCACTGAGTCCAAAACTCTGTTCTTTATGTCTGTGTCCTTATGAAACAGAGTGAAGTAAGTCAGAAAGAGAAAGACAAATATTATATATTAAGACACATGTATATATATAGAATCTAGAAAGATAGTACCAACAGTCCTATGTGCAGGGCAGCAAAGGCCTTTCCTAGTAGCAGATATTTTAAAGAGTCACTCTTCTCAAACATGACACCAAGAAACAGATCAGCCTTCTGATGTCAGGGAGGAGCCCACACTCTGTCTAAGGAGTCTAAGCTCAGTGTTTCTGATCAGCCCTTGTCAAAAGATCCCAGAGCCATAAGATACCGATAGAAGCTTTCACGTATAAAAGTTATCAAGGTAGATCAACCCCTTTCTTAGCCCCTCAGCCCGTTGTCCTCTGCAGACAAGAGTAGCCAGAAGAGAGCCAGAGATGAATCCCCAGGATTGATGGGCTGGGACCAGTTGTCTCTTGCCAGAGGCTAAAAGATGAAAATAATTTTTTTTCTACAGAAAAAAAAGAGTACTTTCAGACTTCTACAGAAATTTGGGTAAGATAGAGCAAAGCAGATAAGAGAAGGAAAGTTAAAGAGCAGAATCAGAAGATGTCAATTATGGATTGGCTCTTGCCAAGGGCATTCGCCATCTGCCTCTGCAGAGATTGAATCCTGTGCTACTGCAGCTATTGACCTTCTACATGTCCAGAGGGGAGTCTAAGGTGGAGAATGAGGCACTATGTGCTCCAGGAAAATTGGTGGAACAGGTCTTTAGATAGCTAGATATTTTCAGGAACTGATTTCAGGATCCCAATCCTTTTATCTCATATCTAGAAAAAGGCTAAATCCCTTCATGGTGACATCCTCTCCTTTGACTAGCAGAAAACCTTTTGTAAGCTTAAGTGCCTGATTGCACTGAAATCCTCCTTCACCAAAATCATATATATTGACTTCCACCACTACCTGTTTGAAGCAGTTTCTCAGAGCCATGTGAGGTGTCATCTCCTGGGCTGCAGTCCTCAGTTCAGTTTAGTTCAGTCGCTCAGTCGTGTCCGACTCTTTGCAACTCCATGGACTGCAGCATCACCAACTCCCGGAGTTTACTCAAACTCATGTTGCCCCAAATAAAATTTAAGTCAAAACTGTCACGTTGTGCCTCTTTTTTCAGTCAACACAGGTAAGAGTCAGAGACTGTTGCCTGTAAAAGGCTCTCTCTTGATCAGACTTGAGTTAGGTTTCCCTGAGTCCAGTTTTTGACTAGGCCTCAACTTTGGTCTTTGATCTTGGCCCACTTAGTCTAGTTTTAGCGAGAATCCTGCTCAGACAGTTTAATGAAAAATCCCCCATCCTCGAAATCTGATCGAATTTCTCACACCCCACTTGATAACTTATCACCCTGCCCTGCTTTCAATAATAGCTCAGTCAGTAAATCATCTGCCTGCAGTGCAAGAGACCCAGGTTCAATTCCTGGGTCGGGAAGATCCCCTGAAGAAGGAAATGGCAACCGACACCAGTATGCTTACCTGGAGAATCCCATGGACAAAGGAGCCTGGCAAGCTATAGTTCATGGGGTCACAGGAGTCGGACACGACTTCGCAACTAAAACCAAACTTCTTTCAACAATAGCTCCTATTGAATAGGTCTAGCAAGAATGCCTCCAAACTTGACAGTTCCTGTTAGCACTTTTTTAAAATCAGCTGACAACCCTGTTCTTGATCCATAAATCTCCACTAGGAGATCCAACCAGTCCATTCTGAAGGAGATCGGCCCTGGGATTTCTTTGGAAGGAATGATGCTAAAGCTGAAACTCCTGTAGTTTGGCCACCTCATGCGAAGAGTTGACTCATTGGAAAAGACTCTGAGGCTGGGAGGGATTGTGGGCAGGAGGAGAAAGGGACAGCAGAGGCTGAGATGGATGGATGGCATCACCAACTCGATGGACGTGAGTTTGAGTGAACTCCAGGAACTGGTGATGGACAGGGAGGCCTGGCGTGCTGCGATTCATGGGGTCGCAAAGAGTTGGACACAAATGAGCGACTGAACTGAACTGAACTGAACTGAGTCTTCAGTGTACTAGGAGTTGAGTCTGGTCTCTCTCCCCTAATGCAAAATTCCAATTATATAAAGACCTTTTGGAAGAATATTTTCGTTAACATCTTTAACAAGTATCTGTATTGTTTTTTTCTTCAATGGGTCTTTGAAATCCAATGGTATAAGCAAAAGCTTTTAAGAATGGCAATGCTTATTGTAGCTGTGATGTGTTTAAAAAAGCAATGGAAGCAGAAATCTACAGTGTGAAGCAAAAATCATTTTATAAGGGATGGTGAAAGAGAAACAAACAGAACAGTAGAAAAGTATATGAATCCAAAGAGGAACAAAGAGGATGAAGAAGATTTTGAAACAGAATCAAGTTTATCTGATGCAGTATCTTATACAGGGAGCTAAATTTTTCTTGAGTCCCCATAGCTTCACCTGGGGACATAAAGGTCAGAACTTCAGAAAGTGCTAGACAGTCAACAACTCCAGATCAATGAAAAGTGAGAAAAATCTTATATTTTTAACTTGTATATAGCGTCTTTATTTTTCTAAGGGGGTAAGAAGTGGGCCTTGTCCCAAATTCAATAGTAAAAAGGTAAAAAAAAAAAAAAAAAAAAAAAAAGAAAGAAAGAAAGTCTTCCTTCTACCACTCTTTCCAGACACTTAATTTCCTTCACTGGAGTAACTGTTGTTGCCAGATTCTAATAACTCCTTTCAGACATAGTATATATCTATTTCCAGGCATATTTACATTATCTTCCATAATTATAGCAGCTATATACATACTTTGCTGTTCTTTGGATTTATATTTAACAGTATATCTTGGTGATTCTTCCACAAGTGTATAGTGTCACCTCACTATTTTTAATGAGTTGCATAGATTTATTGAATCGATGTAGCTGATTTTGCAAGTCATCTATTGATAGAATCTCATATTTGTGCCATATACCTATAGGATAAAATCTTAGGAGTGGGATTTCTGGGATTTTCTTGATAGATATTGCTAAGTCATATTTCATAGAAATTGTGATAGATTGGATATAATTCAGCAAATAGTCACTTCTCTTCCTAAGTCCTTGTAGTTTAGCCTAGGGGACTTGCTTCAACTAATAGGATGTGATCAGAAGTCACAATGTGTCATTTCTAAGCTGAGGCCTTCCAAGCATGGTGTCATTCCTTTGTGCTCTTCTAATCTGCTGATGGAAGACTGCTAGTCTACTCATAACACTCCTGACACCAAATTCATAGGCTTTCCATGCCGAGAAATTCCAATTTTCTTGAGACACCAACTGAGTATCCTAAAATGTAATTCATTTCTGAGTTAGAGCAGACCTTATAGGTAAAGGGCTCAGTACCAGAAGGCTATACCCCACTTCGAACGCCAATCACAATAAGTGGTTCCCAAACTACCCACACTTTTGTTCAACCTAGCTAAAAATCAGAAGTTCCAACAACTCCATCCTCAGATTGAAAAATTTACGATAATCGTTTTACTTATATTTACAAGTTTATTATAAAGGATATTGTAAAGGATAAAAATAAGCAATCAGATGAAGAGCTACATAGACTGAAGACCAGAGAACCTGAGCGAAGGATTTCCATCCCTATGGAGTTCAAGAGCAGTTGCCAACCCAGAAGCTCTTCAAACCCCATTATTTAGGATTTTTATGGAGGCTCCATTATATAGACATGATTGATTGAATCATTGACCATAGGTGAGTGATTCAATCTCCAGCACCTCTTCCTTGGCTAAAGGTCAGAGTCCAGATGGGATTAAAAGTTTCAGCCTTCTAATCATCCTTTGTTCTTTCTGGCAACCAACATCCTGTTCTGAAGTTACCTAGGTGCCCCCAGCCATCAGTCATTTCATTAGCATGCAATAGGATATTCTTAATGCTCTGGATATTCCAAGAGTCTTAGAAACTCTCATGTGAAGAACCAGAGACTAGGATCAAATATAATAACAGAAGAGCCTCTTATCTAAAGTGTTTTGGGAGCTCTGTTCTAGGAACCAGGAATAAAAATCAAATATGTATTTCTTATTCTATCAAAACATCACATCCACCATAAGGAGAGAATGACTCAGGAAGCCGGTGCACCTTCATTCTGGAACCTAGTACAAAGACACATGGAGCTGACCTTCAACTGACCTAAAACCTGCCTTCCTTCCTGACCCACCAGATCCCCTTTGAAACTCAGTCAACTTTAGCCAAATGGCAGCTGACTTGCATATTTATGAACATGAAATAAATATTTGTCATAAGCCTCTAAGCTTGGGAGGGGGAATCATTGTAGTAGTGATAGAGGATATCAATATGTGTTTCTACTTACAGTGTATGAATATGAGGTTCCCTGCTTACCCTTGGTCATATGATGAATTATCAAAAAGCTTAATCTCATCCATTGGAAAGTCTTATTTTAGGTTTTACATTGCATTAAAATAATAATTGAGTATTTTTTCATACTTTTTTAAGTGGGTGAGGTCATTTTTTCCAGTTTTATTAAGGTATAACTGACAAAATTATATAATATACATATTATATGTACAAATATACTATATATTATATATCAATATTTGAAGTATATGACATGATTTGATATATGTATGCATTATTAAATGAGTATCATGAAAGTTAATTAACATATCCATCACCTCATATAGTTATCTTGGTGGTGGGGGAAGTGAGAACACTTAAGATTTATTCTCTCAGCAAATTTCAAGTATAAAACACAATCCTATTAACTATGGACCTCCCTGGTGACTCAGTGGTAAAGAATCTGCCTGCCAATGCAGCGACACAAGTTTGATCCCTGGGTGAGGAAGATCCCCTGGAGAAGGAAATGGCTCCAGTGTGCTTGCCTGAAAAATCCCATGGACAGAGGAGCCTGGTGGACTATCATCCATGGAGTCACAAAAAAGTTAGTGACTAAACAACAGCAACAACTATTAACTATAGTCACTCTGTATTCTGTACATAGATTCCCCATAACATACCCATAACTGAAAGTCTGTACCCTTTGATCACTGTCTCTCCATTTTCTCTACTGTCCAGCACCTGGCAACTACCATGCTACTTTCTGGTTCTGTAACTTCACTCATGCCAAACTCATTTCTGTAAAAAAATGAATGAATAAAAATGAACTGCTGCTCTTACTGCCCTGTTTTATCACTTTCTGAGTTTGTTAACCCAGCTCATGATGAACCTCAGGCTACTTAGTCACTTTGTCTCATGATCAGGTATTCAGTCTCTACCTGGGCTTAGTAGTACACAAGGAGCCACAGAAAGCATGATCTATGCTGACTTGCTTGCTGAAAACCAAACAGCATCATTGTCCACCAAGGATCTTAACCACCATTGGATCTAACAGTCATAGCGGTAAAGCAGATGCCCTGCAGCATAGACCCACTGTCTTTCTCTATACAGGAGTCAAAACTGTAAGCCTCTCATGTTATCTAATCAATGATTTGAAGTGCTTTTCCAAAGCTCTCTTTTGTACTGCCTCAAAAATCTAAAGAGATTCAATAAGAGCTGAAACTTTTTGTAAAGAAAAAAAAAAAAAGTGGCAAAGCATGAACAAGTTATGCTTTAACTTAGAGGGACTGTCTCAGCAACTAGAGTACTGGACCGTAAAACTTCACTAATTGTGGCAGATCCGTGAATACTTAAGGGCTTAAATTCCGTCTTCTTACATGTGTGTGAATATATATATGTGTGTGTGTGGGCTTCCTAGGTGGTACAGTAGTAAAGAGTCTGCCTGCCAATTCAGGAGATACAGGAGGCTTGGGTTCCAGTCCTGAGTAGGAAAGATCCCCTGGAAGAGGAAATGGCAACCCACTCCAGCATTCTTACCTAGAAAATCCCATGGACAGGGAAGCTTGGCAGGCTGCAGTTCATGGGGTCGCAAAGAATCAGACACAACTGAGCATGAAAGAGCATGGCATATATATTTTGGCTGCACTGTGGGGCAAGTGGAACTTCCCGACCAGGGATGGAACCCATGCCCATGCAGTGGAAGCATGGAGTCTTAACCCCTGGGCCACCAGGAAACTTGTGACATGTATGTATTAATATTTTATTGGAGCATCTAGAGTACTTGTCTCTTCTTTATCATCAGACTCAGTTTATATGCTGTCATCAATAGAACAGTTCAATAGAACTAGTATAATGTGTGTGGAGTGTCAAAATAATTGACATCCCCGTGCATATATCACAACAGAGAGGAAGAGAGCATATCCTTGGGGCAAGGCAAGTACTGAGGTCTGCCATCTCTTCATGCAAAGGCAAAATGTTTCTAGTTTTCCCTGCTGAAGGAGATCAGGAAGAAAACATTTGCCAGATCAATGACCACATACCAAGTGTCAGAAGCTTTAACGATCTACTCAAATAAAAGTACAAATATTCAACATGGCAGCTGAAATTGGGGCTACCAACTGGTTAAATTTATGTCTGTCAATACTCATCAATCATTTATTCACCTCATTTTTGGAAGGATTATGCTGGCTAATTAAATAATGACATGAAAACCCTTGACATTTCTTCCCAGAGGCATTATTGCTTCTGATTTACTGTCTTGGCAGGGGCAGGATAGTTTCCAGTAGTTTCTGGGGCTTCCATTTGGCATTTCATTTAACAGTATCTCTTATTTCTCTAGTCAGGAAACCAGTGTGATTATTCTGCCCAACTGCTGAATAGAGAGTTCCAAGAACACATTTCAGGACTGGGGTAATAATCACATAATATCTCTGAAAATTTTTAGAAATGTTATAATACAGATTTACCCAACACTTTATTTCCACTTGCCTCCATAATGTCTTATTTTAGTTGATGTTTTGGTTTCCCAGGTATCAGTTTTAGACCACACAGATCTGCAAATGACCACAGATCTTGTGGGTATTTTCAAAGGATTGTAGAGTCCTTCCTCAAGACTTCTAGGATCCCCCTTTAATTAAGAGCTCTGGGTTTGTGAATTTAATTTGAACTGGCCTGGGCAAAGACCACAGTTTTCCATTCCAGCAGCTTTCATGGTCTTCTGTTCAATAGTTTTTAAGGTTTTATCACCTATTAACACCCTTGAGTGTTCCATCTTTCTTAACCCTAGGAACATCATATCTTATCAATCAACATTTTAAAATATTTGGTAAACAGTCTTAGAATGCATTTTGTTTGTTACATAGGGGAAAATAGACAATACAAGAAAGGTCTTCAATAATTTTAAAAGATACAGTATTCTCAATTATGAAGCTGTGGTGTCAAATAACATCCCAACACTACAGTCATGTTGGTCTAAAAGAAGTTGACAGTTAAACATATGAAAAAGCACTCATAGACTATATTTACAAATTTCAAGTATCATTGAAATGAACAAATCTGGCAGAATTTGGTGGCCTTAAAAGATTAAACTATGATTATCATTAGTATATTATGAAGACGTTTGAGTATACATAGATTAAAAAGATAGAAATTAAAACAATGTGTAGAGAGTAGGCAAGAAATCTATTTGCATTCTTTAAAAATCATGATTAGCATACAATTAAAAAAGGTAAATAAAGATTTGTTTAAAAACCACACATCTGTTGTTTTATAAAATGTGTATTATATACAATCCACCAAATTCAAGGATACTTATCATGCTCATCTTGAACATAATTAATATCAAGTATATAAGGTGGAAATTTAGGAACAATCCACATTATAATAGCATTTTTCTCACAGCCCTAAATCATGGATATTTGTAAAGCTGAAACTAAGATCTAAACTTACACAATACTTCTATGTCCTATTATCTTCAAATAATTTACATGTGTTAAATTCATTGACTCTGCATAAAATTCCTGTGAAGTAAATACCTCCATTGTTTCTATTAAAGATGAGGAAATTGAGAAAAGCAAAGATTAAATTATTTGTACAATGGACAAGATGGCAAAGCCAGATTTGAATCCAGAATTTCTTGTTTTCTTAATTGCTGCAAGGTATTACCCTAATCACAATGGTGTGATCATGCACCTAGAGCCAGACATCCTGGAAAGTAGAGTTAAATGGGCCTCAGAAGCTAGCGGAGGTGATGGAATTCCAGTTGAGCTATTTCAAATCCTGAAAGATGGTGCTGTGAAAGTACTGCACTCAATATGTCAGCAAATTTGGAAAACTCAGCAGTGACCACAGGACAGGAAAAGGTCAGTTTTCATTCCAATCCCAAAGAAAGGCAATGCCAAAGAATGCTCAAACTACGGCACAATTGCACTCATCTCACACGCAGTACAGTAATGCTCAAAATTCTCCAAGTCAGGCTTCAGCAATACGTGAACCATGAAATTGCTCATGTCCAAGCTGGTTTTAGAAAAGGCAGAGGAACCAGAGATCAAATTGCCAACATCCGCTTGATCATCGATAAAGCAAGACAATTCCAGAAAAACATCTATTTCTGCTTTATTAAATGCAAAAAAGCAAAATGGCTGTCTGAGGAGGCCTTACAAATAGCTGTGAAAAGAAGAGAGGTGAAAAGCAAAGGAGAAAAGGAAAGATATAAGCATCTGAATGCAGAGTTCCAAAGAATAGCAAGGAGAGATAAGAAAGCCTTCTTCAGCAATTAACGCAAAGAAATAGAGGAAAACAACAGAATGGGAAAGACTAGAGATCTCTTCAAGAAAATTAGAGATACCAAGGGAACGTTTCATGCAAAGATGGGCTCGATAAAGGACAGAAATGGTCTGGACCTAACAGAAGCAGAAGATATTAAGAAGAGGTGGCAAGAATACACAGAAGAACTGTACAAAAAAGATCTTCATGAACCAAATAATCATGATGATGTGATCACTAATCTAGAGCCAGACATCTTGGAATGTGAAGTCAAGTGGGCCTTAGAAAGCATCACTACGAACAAAGCTAGTGGAGGTGATGGAATTTCAGTTGAGCTGTTTCAAATCCTGAAAGATGATGCTGTGAAAGTGCTGCACTCAATATGTCAGCAAATTTGGAAAACTCAGCAGTGGCCACAGGACTGGAAAAGTCAGTTTTCATTCCAATTCCAAAGAAAGGCAATGCCAAAGAATGCTCAAACTACCTCACAATTGCACTCATCTCACATGCTAGGAAAGTAATGCTCAAAATTCTCCAAGCCAGGCTTCAGGAATACGTGAACCGTGAACTTCCTGATGTTCAAGCTGGTTTTACAAAAGACAGAGGAACCAGAGATCAAATTGTGAACATCCGCTGGATCGTGGAAAAAGCAAGAGAGTTCCAGAAAAACATCTATTTCTGCTTGATTGACTATGCCAAAACCTTTGACTGTGCTGTGGAAAATTCTGAAAGAGATGGGAATACCAGACCACCTGACCTGCCTCTTGAGAAATCTGTGTGCAGGTCAGGAAGCAACAGTTAGAACTGGACATGGAACAACAGACTGGTTCCAAATAGGAAAAGGAGTACATCAAGGCTGTATATTGTCACCCTGCTTATTTAACTTCTATGCAGAGTACATCATGAGAAATGCTGGGCTGGGAGAAGCACAAGCTGGAATCAAGATTGCCAGGAGAAATATCAATAACCTCAGATATGCAGATGACACCACCCTTATAGCAGAAAGTGAAGAGGAGCTAAAAAGCCTCTTGATGAAAGTGAGAGAGGAGAGTGAAAAAGTTGGCTTAAAGCTCGATATTCAGAAAACAAAGATCATGGCATCTGGTCCCATCACTTCTTGGGAAATAGATGGGGAAACAGTGGAAACAGTGTCAGACTTTATTTTTTGGGGGGCTCCAAAATCACTGCAGATGGTGATTGCAGCCAGGAAATTAAAAGACGCTTACTCCTTGGAAGAAAAGTGATGACCAACCTATATAGCATATTCAAAAGCAGAGACATTACTTTGCTGACTAAGGTCCGTCTAGTCAAAGCTATGGTTTTTCCTGTGGTCATGTATGGATGTGAGAGTTGGACTGTGAAGAAGGCTGAGCACCGAAAAACTGATGCTTTTGAACTGTGGTGTTGGAGAAGGCTCTTGAGAGTCCCTTGGACTGCAAGGAGATCCAACCAGTCCATTCTAAAGGAAATCAGTCCTGGGTGTTCTTTGTAAGGAGTGATGCTAAAGCTGAAGCTCCAGTACTTTGGCCACCTCATGTGAAGAGTTGACTCATTGAAAAGATTCTGATGCTGGGAGGGATTGGGGGCAGGAGGAGAAGGGTATGACAGAGGTGAGACGGCTGGATGGCATCACCGATTCGATGGACGTGAGTTTGAGTGAACTCCAGGAGTTGGTGATGGACAGGGAGGCCTGTCGTGCTGCAATTCATGGGGTCACAAAGAGTCAGACACAACTGAGCGACTGAACTGAACTGAGCAGAACTGATGCAATCTTCAGTGCCAGGTACCATAGACAAAGAAACATGAGAAATCAAGTTTATGAGAATCCACTATATACATGTATCAGTTTGCTAATACTCTTTTCAGTCTCATGAGAGAAGCACAATGAAGAAAGAGAAGCTCAAGGAACTTAGGTAATTTGTCCAAGATCACAGAGCTATGAAGTAGTAAATCTTCTACCCAAGTTGTAATCTCTGTAATTTCCACTAACTGAAGAGGTAGTCAATGAGAACACTAATATTTCTTGAGCATCTGTTGTGTACAAAACTCTAGTCAGGGATATTAGAGGGCAGTCTTTGTTCTAAGGAGTTCACGGCTGTGTAAAGCAACTATGCACAAATAAAGATAATGAAGCAAAGTCTGTTTCCACACTTGGAAAAAAAAAAACACAATCAGTTTTTTACTTCCAAATCATTTCAAAGACAGGAAAACTCGGATTAAATGGCTTAATCAGGTCACAAAAACAACAACAGAACAAGGATACCCAGTAGCCCGGAATTTTTGACTCCCCATCCAGCCCTTTCTCTGCTGCCATATGCTTTTCTCTGACAATGGCACAAGTGGTTAAGTTGTGGTTCAGAAGAAAGAGAAAGTACTGTGGGCTGGAATCAATTTCTATTTAAGATTCTATTTCAGAAGATAGTTTTTGAACATCAACCAGTTCATTAGAAGAAGCAAGGATTGTGTTTATTTAAAAACAAATATGAAAATGCATGCATCTGTTTCCTAATTGGGCAGATGCTATCAATTTTGCTGCAATGCTCTGTCCATACCAACTGACATCTGGTATCTTCTAAAGATTTCGCCTGAAATGCAGGAAACACAGGAGATGTGGGTTCGATCCCTGGGTTGGGAAAATCCCTTGGAGAAGGAAAAGGCAATCCACTCCAGTATTCTTGCCTGGGAAATCCCATGGACAGAGGAGCTTGGCAGGCTACAGTTCAAGGAGTCACAAAGAGTTGGACATGACTGAGCATCTGAGCATGCACATTCTGGAATATGTATGTGACATAGAATTGTATATTACTTACACAAGTTTAAAAAGTAGGAGCATTAGTTAGGCATTAGAAGTGATAGCAACTGAAGATGACAACTTGGGAGATACTTGTTTATCATGACTCCACAAAAAGAGTTCAGAGTTCTTATAGCAACTCTGTTAAATCACGGCTTAGACTGCTAAACAGCAGAAGTTTGTTCCATTTGGCTAAAAATTTTCTTTCTAAACCATCTGGGCTGGCAGGTGTTCATCATCAGATCTGGGTTGCTATGAGACTGGAACTTGCTAATGCTAATGAGCTATAGAGACAGAAACCTAAATTTTGCTCATTTGAAACAACTCTTTATTTGCCTCTGCTAGAAGTACCAGCAACACCTTATGACTTTCCAAAATGCAAAGTTTGTAATGAAGTTTCCCAAGGAGAACATTCTACTGATCAAAAATGATAGATTAAATTGATGGCAATGTGTGTTTGTTTTCATTTTAAACACTCTATGAATCATAATGTTCTCTCTCTTTCTTGATAGAGAACAAGTCCCTAGTCTGTACATAATTTTAAGGTAGTTAGGCAGGAGAAGAAGAGAAGCATCTTTTCTCTCATATGTGACTGATATATTCCTCTCCTGACAGGAAGGAAAGTCAATTCATGTGCATATGATTGTCATAATGAAATTTAAAGTGTGCAGAAAACATATAATAAACAACAGTTATAGAAGAATGTGATCAATCTGGTGTTTTCTTTCACTTTCTTGGTCAATTGACATCACATGAAATTCGTCCTATAGATAGTCTGCACACCAGGCAGGGTGATTGAAATTTTAGAACTGATATTCCAGGTGACCTTGAAAAATGCCCATGATAACATGATGACAGTTAAAGGAAGTTCAAACTGTACATTTCAAGGCCAGGATTACTCTTTAGATCTAAGAGAACAGACAAGTTACTGAGCAGAAAGACACCAGGAGTCACGCTGGGTCCCATGATGAACATGAACAGATAATAAAAATGTTAGCACATCAAATACATTAGTAAAAGTGATGTTCAGTGTTTCATTTTCTTAACATTTTGTCACTATGTTGGGTAAAGTTAGTGTCACTGTGTTAGCATCACATAGGAAAAAGGCAGGCAATGGGCTGATGAAAATGGCAGTTTTTAAACTATGGTTGTGCCTGGTGTTTTCAGAGTGACTCAGGGATTGCTAGGGCAGGTAAGTAGGAAGAAAGGAGGGAAGAGTGAGTAAATAGCCCTGATCCATTATTTCAGCTTTAATAAAATCTCAATTTGTGTCAGTTTCATATATCAAAGGTCTATGTAAAGTTTTGTTTCAGAAGGGATGAGGGAGGGCTTGATTGCTAAAAAGGCAAAAAAGAACTTTGAAAGCCATCAAATTAAACATACACACAAAGATTTGCTTGAAATAAATTATGTTAAAAGCTAATGGTAAAGAACGAAATGATGTAGATTCTGCTATTGAATTATGCTATGAAATAAATATTGTGTCGTGCTTTATGAAAAATACCTAACATTGAATAAAAAGATACTAGGGTGTGTCTATGTTTTGCAGAACTAATCTGAACACACAAGAAATGTTTACAGGGTTAACAATGACAGAAAGACGCAACAATGCTAAAGGAATGGAAGTAAATATTGTTTAATAAATTATTTGGTAAATTATTATATATACTTTTATTTGATAATGATAATATAACAAGATTACTTTTTATAATTACTGTGCCTTAAAAGATTTGCTTTCATTATTTCAATTACTCTTCACAAAGGTCCCATAATTTAAGTGTTTAGTCCTCATTTCAGAGACTTGAACAACAAGGCCTGTTGTGATCTAGAAACTAATTAGTAAATGACAGTTGACAGTTACTGTACAACTCCAAAGCTTGTAGTTTCCCATTGCACAACTTGCCTTTTCCTAAGTTGGAAAGTTTGTAAATGTCATGTAAGATGGTTCTAGAAATCAAACGTAGGATAAAAGAAAGAGTGGTGTTTCTTCTGTTTTTCCTCCAATCACTATCTTAACGTATGGTGTGACCCAGGTAAATACTATTTGCATTTTTCAATAATTAATTTAAATCCTCACACAAGAGTGAGAGTCGTTTTCATTCATTTTAGAGTCTCATCTTGACAGCTGAATTTCTGAAGTGGAAGAAGTATTATTAGGATGATTCCAAACTTGGTATGAAATTCTGGTACAATACTACTCTTTCCTGGCTTTCAAAGTTCTTTTTTTGCCTTTTTAGCAATCAAGCCCACCCTCCTCCCTTCTGAAGCAAAACTTTACATAGACCTTCGATATATAAAGCTGACACAAGTTGAGATTTTAAGTCCCTGGTGGCTCAGATGGTAAAGCATCTGCCTGCAGTGTGGGAGGCCCAGGTTCAATTCCTGGGTTGGGAAGATTCCCCTGGAGAAGGAAATGGCAACCCAGTCCAGTACCCTTGCCTGGACAATCCCATGGACAGAGGTGCCTGATAAGCTACAGTCCACAGAGTCACAAAGAGTTGGACACAACTGAGTGACTTCACTTAGGGCTTCCCTGGTGGCTCAGAGGTTAAAGCGTCTGCCTTGCAAGGTGGGAGACCAGGGTTCGATCCCTGAGTTGGGAAGATCCCCTGGAGAAGGAAATGGCAACCCACTCCAGTATTCTTGCCTGGAGAATCCCATGGAAGGAGGAACCTGGTGGGCTACAGTCCATGGGGTCGCAAAGAGCTGGATACGACTGAGCGACTTCATTTCATTTCACTTCACTACTCTTTCACTGATGTTTGCAAATATATATTAAAGGAAATGATTTCTGTGAGCTCGGTAATAATGATGAGGTAAATTGATCTTTATGGGGACAGACTTGTAAGAAACATTTTTCTCTGGAAATGAAACCTGCTCCAAGAAAGCAAAGTCAAGATATTGTGTTACATTCAATTGGAAAACCACTGAACACCTAGCTCGTGTTAAGAACATTTTTCTCCCAGGCAGCTGAGAATCTGCTAATTCCTTGAGAGTTCTTTGCCTTGCTAGAGTTCCTTGATTGATCATCAGATACTTGGGGATGCTAAGTTGGTTATACCATACTGTAAACCATGTCACTTTCTTCCTCTGTAAAGTAAAATTAATAGCCAGAATCTATGAATGAACGACTAAGTAGAATGATAACAACCTCCCACCAGTTCCAACCTTTGTTCTATCCTCAGTTCAGTTCAGTTCAGTTGCTCAGTAATGTCCAACTCTTTGTGACCCCATGAATCTCAGCACGCCAGGCCTCCCTGTCCATCACCAACTCCCGGAGTTCGCTCAAATTCACATCCATCGAGTTGGTGATGCCATCTTATCCTCGGTCATCCCTTTCTCCTCCTGCCCCCAATCCCTCCCAGCATCAGAGTCTTTTCCAATGAGTCAACTCTTCGCATGAGCTGGCCAAAATACTGGAGTTTCAGCTTTAGCATCATTCCTTCCAAAGAACACCCAGGACTGATCTCCTTTAGAATGGACTGGTTGGATCTCCTTGCAGTCCAAGGGACTCTCAAGAGTCTTCTCCAACACCACAGTTCAAATGCATCAAATCTTTGGCACTCAGCTTTCTTCACAGTCCAAATCTCACATCCATACTTGACTACTGGCAAAACCATAGCCTTGACTAGACGGACCTCTGTTGGCAAAGTAATGTCTCTGCTTTTCAATATGCTATCTAGGTTGGTCATAACTTTCCTTCCAAGGAGTAAGCATCTTTTAATTTCATGGGTGCAATCACCATCTATCCTAGTGTCAGTTTGAAAGCATGTAAGCTACTTCAATTAATCATCCTGAATTAGCAACTTAAATATGAAATCTAGGAAAAGGGTACAGATGAACCTATTTGTGGGGCAAATAGAGAGCAGGACATGCAGGGCAGACATAGAGGACAAGACATGTGGACACATAGGAGGGGAAGAAGACGGTGGGACAAACTGAGCGAGTAGCACTGACATATAGGCACTGGTGGTGGTGGTTTAGTCGCTAAATTGTGCCCTATTCTTGCGACCCCATGGACTGTAGCCTGCCAGGCTCCTCTGTCCATGGGCTTTTCCAGGCAAGAATACTGGAGTGGATTGCCATTTCCTTCCCCAGGGGATCTTCCCGACCCAGGAATCGAACCTGGGTTTCCTGCATTGCAGGCAGATTCTTTACCGACTGAGCTATGAGGGATGCCCATATGTACACTGAAAGAAAGTGAAAGTCGCTCAGTTGTATCTGACTCTTCACAACCCCATGGACTGTCCATGGAATTCTCCAGGCTAGAATACTAGAGTGGGTAGCCTTTCCCTTCTCCAGGGGATCTTCCCAACAAAGGGATTGAACCCAGGTCTCCCGCATTGCAGGTGGATTCTTCATCAGTGAACCACAAGGGAAGCCCACAAACGCTGGAGTGGGTAGCCTTTCCCTTCTCCAGGGGATCTTCACAACCCAGGAATCGAACTGGCATCTCCCACATTGCAGGCAGATTCTTTACCAACTGAGCTATCAGGGAAGCCCCATATGTACACTAACCATACATAAAAGAGATAGCTAATGGGGAAATGCTGTATGAACACAGAGAGCTCAGCTGGAAGCTCTCTGATGACCTAGAGGGGTGGAATGGGGGTGCAGGTGGGAGTGAGGCTCAAGAGGGAGGATATATATGTAAACATATAGCTGATTAGATCCCCTGGAGTAGGAAATGGCAACCCACTCCAGTATTCTTACCTGGGAAATTCCATGAACGGAGGAGCCTGGCAAGCTACAGTCTATGGGGTTACAAAGGGTCAGACAGGACTGAGCATAGCAGCAGCAGCAGAGCTGATTCAGGTCAGAAACTAACACAACATTGTAAAGTGATTATACTTCAATTTTTTAAAACAGACAACTATGTTTCTCTATTCATTCACAGTTCAGTTCAGTTCAGTCACTCAGTATTGTCCAACTCTTTGTGACCCCATGAATCACAGCACGCCAGGCCTCCCTGTCCATCACCAACTCCCAGAGTTCACTCAAACTCATGTCCATCTAGTCAGTAATGCCATCCAGCCATCTCACCCTCTGTCATCCCCTTCTTCTCCTGCCCCCAATCCCTCCCAGCATCAGAGTCTTTTCCAATGAGTCAACTCTTCACATGAAGTACTGGAGTTTCAGGTTTAGCATCATTGCTTCCAAAGAACACAGGACTGATCTCCTTTAGCATGGACTGGTTGAATCTCCTTGCAGTCCATGGGACTCTCAAGAGTCTTCTCCAACACCACAGTTCAAAAGCATCAATTCTTCGGCGCTCAGCTTTCTTCACTGTCCGACAACTCTCACAGCCATACATGATTGCTGGAAAAACCATAGCCTTGACTAGATGGACCTTTGTTGGCAAAGTAATGTCTCTGCTTTTGCATATGCTATCTAGGTTGGTCATAACTTTCCTTCCAAGGAGTAAGCATCTTTTAATTTCTTGGGTGCAGTCACCATCTGCAGTGATTTTTGGATTCATTCACAAAGGACAACTAAACATCTACATGATGTTTAGCTGCCGTTTGTTCCAGCTACCCTCTTACATGTATGCCTGAAATTTATAGCCACTCCATGTTGAAAAGAGGACCTTAGACTTTTTCCAATCATATCATCTGTGCTGCTAATGTTCATATGCCTGGCTAATGTGGTTTTGTGCTGAGAGTTATGAGCAATGCCCAAAGAAAATTCCCTGATATTCCATATTATTGTGTTACCTATTTCAAGTGTTGCAAGTCTGGAATATTCTAATCTATCCATACTGTTGGTTCCTTCATTTAATCTCATTTCCCTTTTTCTTCTAGATAATTTCAGATTTTTAGAGCACTTAGAGCACTTTAGCAACTTAATTATGCTTGGAAACTCCTGAAAGCAGAAGTGACTCCCGCTTCATATACTTTTTTAATGCAGATCCTTGTTGGTATTAAGGGAACTAACTGTCTAGGTTGTAAATTTTAAAAATCAGCTACATTATCATGTCATTCATCATTTGGATTATCCTCTGAACCACACCTGAATGTTACAGAGACAGGATATCTGACAAATGATCATAAAAATCTTAGGAATAATTTAGTTGAAAGAGACTCCTTTTTTTTTTTTTTTTTTTTTAAATTTCTCAAAGCAATACACAAACAAACCTATAGTAACAGTTTGGGTAGACAATAAACAGTGAATAACGAAATAAACCCCTTTTAAAAAAAAAGGAGAGTCTTTTTAACAATATATTAATGTTTATTGACAAACATACTCAGATTATTCTTAGATTTGTGCCTGTTGCTTTAGATAAAGACAAATTTTACGTCCTTTAATATAACTGAAATTTCCAGATGTCATTTGAATGTTCTCATATACACCTATGTATACTAGGCTACCTCTATTGTTAAACCCACCTCCCAATACATTCAAACAGATTTTTAACAGGAATTTATCTGCTCATTCACCACTATGGCTCATTTTGCGTTAATAAATTTGAAACACTGTTGCAGAGCTAATTAGGCAACTGGCTATCATTAGTGTTGCACAGTCTCTCGCCAGTTTGAGTTTTATAAATTAAATTAGTGTGATGATTCCAGCTCACTTTCTACCAGACATTTTGCATGATTAACTGTGTTTGGCCCACCTTAGCAATTAATTTATTCTCCAAATATACTGTTTTTATCCAGTTTCTCAAAAGAAGATAAAAAGATTGGAAAGTCAACCAAATCCAAATAATGACACAAATAACTAAAGTACGTTGGAAACCATCTGTTGTTTCATGTTTTCATCAGAAACATCTCACATCAGACCCTGAGGCTGGATGAATTTTAATATTCCATGCTATCATCACCCATTTAGTCTTTAGTAGCAAGTGCTGTTGGGCTTCCCAGGTGCCTCTAGGGGTAAAGAACAGCCTGCCAATGCAGGAGATGTAAGAGACACACATTTAATCCCTGGGTCAGGAAGATTCCCTGGAGGAAGACACAGCAACCCACGGCAGTATTCTTGCCTGGAGAATTCCATGGACAGAGGAACGTGGCAGGCCACAGTCCATAGTATCACAAAGAGTCAGACATGACTGAAGAGACTTAGTGCACATGCTATATTTTATTAGGAAGATCCACAAAGACCAGGGAACTGGGATTGAAGATAAAAATAAAATATACCATATAAGATGAACTTTCCTTTATAGTTGGTATGACAAAATAAAAATCTACACATCAGCACACATACATGAAAAAAGCTAAAAAATAATAAAATTTATGAGGTATCTTGAGGGAAAGGTTAACTAGGAAAGCTGAGTTGAAGAGAAAATGATTTTTCCCTGTCATGATGTGGAACATGCACTTTCCAGCTTAAAGCTTTCATTTATTCCTTAATTACTAGGACAGGGGTAACAAACTTTTTCTTTCTTAAAATCTTCAGAAATTAATGTCTTTGAGAACCATTTGGAGCCATAAATAATACATAAACAATGGACATAGTTCTAATTATATATATATATACACATACAGAGAGAGAGAATATATTAAGGAATATGGCCTAAATTGCCTGAATTTGGCCCACGAGCCATAGTTCTCTGACCCCTGACCTAAGATAAGAGGCAAATTTTCACACCTCCACATACTTATTTCCAGCCTCATTTTTGTTGACACAACTTTCTCTCCCTGAGAGTTTCTTTCCTAGTGAATGACTGTCAAATAACTATGATATTACCAATCTAAATACATGGGTCATTAGTCTGTGGTTGGCTTTCTCAGTCTTCTTCCCATGACATAAACAGGTCATGTTGCATATTAGGTGGTGAACATTATTATGGGAAAATAAGAGAAAAATCGAGCATTATAGAGGAAATAGGAAATACACGTGGAAAAGGGGCAGTTTGCCAGATTGAGTTCTCAGTGTAACCTTCACAGAGAAAGTGGGACTTTAGAGAAAATATTTGAAAAAAGAGAGGTTTAGCAGATACCCTTTCTTTATTTTCTGTAAGACACACTCCTCATATTTCTTTTTTTAAATCATTTTATTGAAGTATAAATGATTTACAATGTTGTGTTAATTTCTGCTATACAGCAAAATGGTTCAGACATATAGACACACACATATATATATATAATATTTTTTCGTGTTCTCTTCACTATGATTTTTTAAAATAATTTTATTGACTGACTTTTGGCTGTGCTAAGTCTTCATTGCTGTGTAGATTTTTCTCTAGCTGTGGTGAGCAGGGGCTACTCTGAAGCAGCAGTGTGTGAGTTCCCCATTTTGGCTGCTTCTGTTGCGGAGTGCAGCTGTAGGTCATTCAGGCTTCAGTAATTGCTGGTCCCAGGCTCTAGAGCACAGGCTTAGTAGTTGTGGCACAGGGGCTTAGGTGTTCCATGGCATGTGGGATCTTTCCGGCAAAAGGCAGATACAGCGATGTTAGGTGACAAGCCTCCTGCAATTATCCAAGCATTGAATAATGTGGATCTGACCAAAAAGGCAGCAGTGGAGGTGTTGAGAAACATCAGATTCTGAACTTTAAAGTTCTCTCTTTAACCCTCTGCACTGATGGTGGGAATGTAAATTGGAGTAGCTATTATGGAGGTTACTTAAAAAGCTAAAAATAGAGTTCTCATATGATCCAGCAATTCCACCCTAGAGATATATCCAGAAAAGACAAAAACTCTCATTCTAAGAGATAACACACCCCAATGGTCCTAGCAGCACTATTTAGCTAGACATGGAAACAATCTAAATGTCCATCAACAGATATATGTATAAAGATGTGGTTCATATATACAATGGAAAATTACTCAGCCATAAAAAAAGAGTAAAATAGAGATATAAGCAGCAAAGCAAACGGACCTAGAGATTATCATACTAAGTAAAGTAAGTCAGACAAAGATAAATGTCATGTATCACTTATATGTAAAATTTTAAATATAATACAAATGAATCTATATAGAAAACAGAAAAAGATTCATAGACAGAAAACTTATGGCTGCCAAAAGGGAGGGAGGGAGGAGAGATAAGTTAGCAGTATGGCATTAACAGGTACAAACCACTATACATAAAATAGATGAGAAACAGGGAAACAATATTCAGTATCTTGTAATAATGTGTAATGAAAAATAATCTGAAAAAATATATATATAACTGAAAAACTTTGCTGTACACGTGAAACTAACATAATATTGTAAATCAACTATACCTCAGTTAAAAAAAGATAACAGTTACAAAATTCTCCCTTTGCATTTTGCATGTATGTGCATCAAAATGCCTTTAAAAGTTACAAAATTACAAAATTCTCCCTTTGCATTTTGCATGTATGTGCATCAAAATGCCTTTAAAAGTATTTCTAATTTTTTATGTCAATTTCTGTGTCACCCACATTTGGAAAGGAACCAAGCCTATCTGTATTTCCAAAACTTAATCCATGTTACATTAAAATAATCCAATACATATTTAATAAATATCTGGATGAATTAAAAAAGGAATGCATGAGTCAGCCAATCAAGCAATGAATGATTTAAAGAGAAGGCAAAAACTAAAAGATATATTTATATAACAAGCATATAAAACAAAAAGTGCAATGAGGAATTGTCAGCAGCAATAATCATAATTTGGGTAGTTAGCACACAATGCAAAAATGTAATTTTAGTTTGTGTTTTGCTTTTATCTTCATTTTTGGGGTTTTCTCTATGTTCCTAAGTTTTTCCCTTTTCTCTCTTAATTCATCAGTTTAGTTCATTCCAGCTGTCTGTCTTGCACATTCCTGTCTTCAAACAACTTTTCTTCATTCCGTCATTAGTTTGAGAATTAATGGAAGAATAATGGAAGCTGCTGCTAGGGTCTTTCCTGTCAGTCAAATGTTTAGGACTCCTTGCTTCCCCTGCAGGGGACCTGGGGTTGATCCCATGGGAACTAAGATGCTGATTGCATCTGGTCATGATTCAGACTACTGTGTGTGAACTCCACTGATTAACCTTTCAGTTCGAGTCAGTTCAGTCATTCAGTCATGTCCGACTTTGCGACTCCATGAATTGCAGCACAACAGGCCTCCCTGTCCATCACCATCTCCCGGAGTTCACTCAAACTCATGTCTATCAAAAGTCGGTGATACCATCAAGCCATCTCACCCTCTGTCATCCCCTTCTCCTCCAGCCCCCAATCCCTCCCAGCATCAGGGTCGTTTCCAATGAGTCAACTCTTCGCATGAGCTGGCCAAAGTATTGGAGTTTCAGCTTCAGCATCAGTCCTTCCAAAGAACACCCAGGACTGATATCTTTTAGAATGGACTGGTTGGATCTCCTTGCAGTCCAAGGGACTCTCAAGAGTCTTCTCCAAACACCACAGTTCAAAAGCATCAATTCCTCGGCACTCAGCTTTCTTCACAGTCCAACTCTCACATCCATACATGACCACTGGAAAAACCATAACCTTGACTAGACAGACCTTTGTTGGCAAAATAATGTCTCTGCTGTTGAATATGCTATCTAGGCTGGCTATAACTTTCCTTCCAAGGAGTAAGTGTCTTTTAATTTCATGGCTTCAGTCACCAACTACAGTAATTTTGGACCCCACAAAAACAAAGTCTGACACTGTTTCCAATATTTCTGCATCTATTTGCCATGAAGTGATGGGACTGGATGCCATGATCTTAGTTTTCTGAATGTTGAGTTTTAAGCCAACTTTTTCACTCTCCACTTTCACTTTCATCAAGAGGCTCTTTAGTTCTTCTTCACTTTCTGCCATAAGGGTGGTGTCATCGGCATATCTGAGGTTATTGATATTTCTTCCAGCAATCTTGATTCCAGCTTGTGCTTCCTTCAGCCCAGTGTTTCTCATGATGTACTCTGCATAGAAGTTAAATAAGCAGAGTGACAATATACAGCCTTGATGTACTCCTTTTCCTATGTGGAACCAGTCTGTTGTTCCATGTCCAGTTCTAACTGTTGCTTCCTGACCTGCATATAGATTTCTCAAGAGGCAGGTCAGGTAGTATGGTATTCCCATCTCTCTCAGAATTTTCCACAGTTGATTGTGATCCACACAGTCAAAGGCTTTGGCATAGTCAATCAAGCTGAAATAGATGTTTTTCTGGAACTCTCTTGCTTTTTCCACGATCCAGCAGATGTTCGCAATTTGGTCTCTGGTTTCTCTGCCATTTCTAAAACCAGCATGAACATCTGGAATTTCATGGTTCACATACTGCTGAAGCCTGGCTTGGAGAATTTTGAGCATTACTTTACTAGAATGATAGATGAGTACAATTGTGCGGTAGTTTGAGCATTCTTTGGCATTGCCTTTCTTTGGGATTGGAATGAAAACTGACCTTTTCCAGTTCTGTGGCCACTGCTGAGTTTTCCAAATTTGCTGGCATATTGAGTGCAGCACTTTCACAGCATCATCTTTCAGGATTTGAAATATGATTTCAAATATGATTTCATGAATTCAATCACCTCCACTAGCTTTGTTCATAGTGATGCTTTCTAAGACCCACTTGACTTCACATTCCAGGATGTCTGGCTCTAGGTGAGTGATCACACCATCGTGATTATCTGGGTCATGAAGATCTTTTTTGTACAGGTCTTCTGGGTATTCTTGCCACCTCTTCTTAATATCTTCTGCATCTGTTAGGTCCAGACCATTTCTGTCCTTTATCGAGCCCATCTTTGCATGAAATATTCCCTTGGTATCTCTAATTCTCTTGAAGAGATCTCTAGTCCTTCCCATTCTGTTGTTTTCGTCTATTTCTTTGCATTGATTGTTGAAGAAGGCTTTCTTATCTCTTCTTGCTATTCTTTGGAACTCTGCATTCAGATGCTTATATCTTTCCTTTTCTCCTTTACTTTTAACTTCTCTTCTTTTCACAGCTATTTGTAAGCCTTCCCCAGACAGCCATTTTGCTTTTTTGAATTTCTTTTCCATGGGGATGGTCTTGATCCCTGTCTCCTGTACAATGTCATGAACCTCTGTCCATGGTTCATCAGACACTCTGTCTATCAGATCTAGTCCCTTAAATCTATTTCTCACTTCCACTGTATAATCATAAGGGATTTGATTTAGGTCATACCTGAATGGTCTAGTGGTTTTCCTTACTTTCTTCAATTAAAGTCTGAATTTGGCAATAAGGAGTTCATGATCTGAGCCACAGTCAGCTCCTTCTCTTCTTTTTGCTGACTGTATAGAGCTTCTCCATCTGTGGCTGCAAATAATATATTCAATCTGATTTCAGTGTTGACCATCTGGTGATATCCATGTGTAGAGTCATCTCTTGTGTTGTTGGAAGAGGGTGTTTGCTATGACCAGTGCATTCTCTTGGCAAAACTCTATTAGCCTTTGCCCTGCTTCATTCTGTATTCCAAGGCCAAATTTGCCTGTTACCCCAGGTGTTTCTTGACTTCCTACTTTTGCATTCCAGTCCCCTATAATGAAAAGGACATCTTTTCTGGGTGTTAGTTCTAAAAGGTCTTGTAGGTCTTCATAGAACCGTTTAACTTCAGCTTCTTCAGCGTTACTGTTTGGGGCATAGGCTTGGTAAAGATTAACCTTTTCCATGTCCTAAAACCATAGAATGATCTTGTTGTCTATTAGGGACAAAAATAATTTTTTTCCTCTTCAGTAAGTATATCAGTATCTACTTATTAAACAGAAAAATATGTTTTGTACAGAAAGCATAAGTAATCTTCCCTGTTAATTTCCAGTATCTACTAAATCATCATATAGCAGATGTTGGATTTTGTATATTATGTTACAAAAATAATTTCTATCAAATATTTTGATTGAATTATCTCCTCCAACCCATTTCCAAAAGGTCTCTATCTCTAGGAAAACCAAGTAAGATATAAAAATACTTTTTCAGAAAGTATCTGAAGTCATAAACTTGTTACTAATGACAGAATTGCCAAGTGTGAATCACTGTGGGTCCTATTCATTTCAGGACCTTTGCTGCCTTAGGTGCTGCCCTGAATGTATTAATGCATTTGTGAGATATGGAGAATTTAGAGTTGTGTGTTGTTTTCACAGAGCTGTTACATTCATTTCAAAAGTGTTTAATACTCTTTTTTTTCTCCATTATAAAAGGACAATCCCCAAACAAAATTGGATTACCTGGATAAAAGAAAAGCAATTGAATTGTAGTTATTTTTAAAGGGCATTTGAAGAAACACTATAGTTGATTCTTGTGTATAGGGATGAACAGATTTCTATAAAGGCTGATTAGCCCATCTAAGGATTTACATTATTGGATTGAGGTACAGATTATTCATTTTGCTGCATTTCAGCAGAGAAACTATAAAATGGATATCCTTTCTCTTTGCAAACCATGAATACCCAAAAGGGAGTGTGGCTCTGTTGCAGGATCAGAATTGAAAGAAAGAAGAAAACCAGAGCTATAGTGGTTCTGCTACAACCTTGTCTGGCTCCTTTTATAAACTATTGGGTTTTATATTTTTAACCCAAGTACACATTTGCTGCAGCTACAATCTAGATTGTTGTTGTAGGAAGGCAGTTCTCTGGGATAGCTGCATAAATTCCTTTCTATGAAGAAAATGGAGAAAGCCTAGGTGAAACATTCTTTCTTTAGTATGTTGCTAGTATTTAGTTTGAAACAAAAGAGAAACAAAGTCATTCTCATTTGTCATCTAGTTTCTTTGACGCGAAATAATTTTATTTATTTATTTATTTTTAACCTGCCACATGACCCAGCAGGGGATCTCAGGCAAACAATCAAAGACCTTAGTTCAGGCTTTAGCTCCGCTGTAATCACGCTTTGTTGCTTTAGATGGTCTCTTTACGTCCGTGGAGCTTTCCAGGTGGCTCAGTGGTAAGGAATCCGCCTGCCAGTGCGGGAGACGCTGGTTTGATCCTTGGGTCAGGAAGATTCCCGGGAGAAGGAAACGGCAACCCATTCCAGTATTCTTGCCTGAAAAATTCCATGGATAAATGAGCCCAGGAGGCTACAGTCCATAGAATTGCACAGTCAGACAGAACTGAAGGACTAAACATGCCTGCACCTTTCCTCTGTCATCCAGTTTCCTCATTTATGAGTCTGTAATCAACACTAACCTTGTCTGCTTCTGAGAGGTAGCAACCAAATACATATTTGTATATGTAACCAAATACATATTTATGTGAAAGGTCTTTGAGAAGATATGGAAAACTAAAATAACTCACTTTCCAAACTTGAAATAACTATAGTCACAGGTATTTTATCTTTCAACCAATGCCTTGGGCACTTGCATACCTTATTTATCAGTGAGAAATGCTTTTGACACTAAGTATTAATATCCAAATAGAAGCTGTTTAAGTCAGGGGGCATTTATTGTTCAGTTAAAATGAAGCCTGGAAGCAGAAAAACACTCAGTGGGTTTAGTAAAGGTCACCGGCTTTCTTTTCATTGTAAGTTATTCTCAGGGTATAAGGTTTTTCATCCACACACATTATCACCTCCTCTTTCCCAGTAATAAATGCCCAGCTAAGGTCTGGGTATCATCATGTACAAGTTCAAGTCTGGGAAACATTGGCTATGGGAAGAGATCCAACTCTCCTGTTCCTGACCAATTCATCTAGAAACTATCTTTCCAAACATCCCCCCGCCCAAACCCCAACACACACACACATTAGATTACCCCTGACACATCAGCATCCTCATCTATCTTATATGGTCACCTCTGCAGTGAAAGAGACCTGTCTTTACAGACTATGAGATGGGAAGCCTGCAGAGGATAAAGGGATGTGGAGTGACTTTTGGATAATCAACTGATAATGTCTGCTATAGCTTAACCATAGAAAGTTTAATTCATCACCTTGAGAACATAACCCCACAGCTGCTATACATCTCATTCTTATGTGATTCTATTTTTTGTTTAAACAACCATAACGAGGTGACATTTGTGGTCCATGTCCCTGTCCAAGTTTCATTTGGGTCACCAAGGTTATGAGTTGGTTTTTAGATGTGTCCCCCAGTTTTAGTCATTGTTCCCCCCAAAAGTAAACACCATTTTATGCAGGTCAAAGCAGTCCCATCCTATTAAGTAACCAATTTTTGTGAATGAAATCTTCAACCCTCTTTTTCACTAGGCTGGTCTCTTGTTGTTTCTTTGAAATGATTTAATTGGTAGAACCTCATTGGCCTGCATTTGCTAAACCTCTCAGAGAGCAAAAGGTGACATTATGAGATTAGCTCCTGGATTCATTTATCTACAAATATAAACTTAAAGATGACTCCCTACTTACTCTTCCTTAAAGAAATATAATCTGAATCAAGATGAATTTGTCTCCCTGTTCTCAATGTGAAATAGGTGGTAATAATTCTCTGCCTATCACACACTCCCTCAAAAATTCTTATTTCGTACGGGTCTCCTATCACCCAATCACCCATTATATTCTTTTATTTTTCTTTTTTTAAAAATAAATTTATTTATTTTAATCAGGGGTTAATTACTTTACAATATTGTATTGGTTTTGCCATACATCAACATGTATGGATTTTTAACACAAGAGTAAAAGAAAACTCAGTTCTGATCAGTCATTGAAACCAAAGGCACTCCTTCCTCTCCTCATTTTGTCCTTTAGAATCTGATAAGAGGCAGAACAACTCTCTCCATAAGCACCTGGCTGTGGAATTTTTCACTCTCTCAGAAGGAGTTTTAAAAGCAGCACTGATGAAGCTGGTATGGAAACCACAAGGAATAGTAATTAGGTTCTGCAACCCCCATAGAAGCCTCTGGTGTACTTGATTAACCTTGAGAAGCTCTAGGAAATGTTTCTAGAATAATAAACCATATTGGCCAGGCTCAGCATTCCATACTGAATCCTAGGATCTCATTCCTAAGCCTGATAAGAAACAAACTGGGAAAAAAATTTAGGAAAGCTGTTTTTTTTGTTTCTTTGTTTTTTTTTTTTTTTTTTTTTTTAACAAAAATAACATCACTTTCTTCATAGAGGAGTTGGACCGAAATTTGCAGGGACAGTCGGAAGCAGGTCTCTACATATGTCAGAGGGGAATCCCATCTCTTCCTATTTTTAAGAAGGGCAGTACCAGACCTTGATTCTGTTCTGTTGCTACAGAAACCTCTTTGCCTTCCTCCTAGCACCATTCTCCCCAGGCTAACTCAAAGGTTGCAAGCGCAAGTCTCCCTGCCTGACTCTTCTGCCCTTAAAACTATTTGTTCCTCATAGTGGTTCAGTAAACAAAAGCTAATAAAATATGAATTTATAAAATTTAAATGTAATATTTATATAATATAGAAATATTCTGACAAATGAATAGATGAATGAGAGTGACAGTTTGACATGGTCAAACTGAAATGTTGCTGTTCTTGTTCAGTGGCTAAGTCATATCTGACTGTATGACCCCACAGACTGCAGCACACCAGGCTTCCCTGTCCTTCACTGTCTCCTAGAGTTTGCTCCATTGAGTAGATGATGCCATCCAGGCTGGAGCAAATGAGGGCAAGCAAAGAGACCTCAGATTCCAAATACAAATCATGTAGAGGAAAAATTTTGCTTCCAATCCTATAAGGAAGCTGAATGCCAAAGAAAGGTGACCTACCTGAAAGGCACAGATAGCCTGACAGTATGAGGTGAAGGAGGATGACAGGTGCTTCCAATGACATTTGAGTTGAAAGAGTTTCCTGAGGCATAGCGAGTCTGTGTCTAAAATAAATGTGATGTTTTATGGGTTTGATATTCATTGGAAACCTCTGGGAAAACATTTCAAGTAGTTTGCTTTCCAAACCTTTTTCTTGGTAAAGAGTGGGAATGCATCACCTAAAACCCAAGCAACTTGCTTCCCTTGGCAGCAAAGTCAATCTCTATTCATAGAATGGGCATATTCCTGAGCCTTAGCAATTTATGTTTCTTTTATTCTCAGAACACGTATCAGCCCAGCAAGTCTCAGTTCATGTGCTTGACATATTTCAATGTTATATTGCAAAATAAAACATTCTTTCTTTTCATGTGCCCTGAGTTTTCAGATGGGAGTTCTCACATTGCAAATGCATCGGTCAAATGTAGGTCCTGTGGTCCACACACCCCCATCACCACTTACGTGCTACACATTTAACAACAATGACACACGTCCTCTCATAGCCATAACAAGCTCCCTGCTAAAGAATTCGCAGGGCAGAAATAACTAGGAGCTAACATGGAGTTTGAACTTTTCTGTCATTATGTACATTTCTGAAGGTAATCTATGGGAAATTCCTGGTGAATTATCACCAGTTCCCTTAATAAAACTACTACTACTCACATCATCTGTACCTGGCTAAAACGAGACTATTTCAAAGAAAACATTCTTACTAAGGATATAGTGAAATATGTTATTGCAAACTTATGTCACATTTTTTTTTAAATGAAATAACAGAAAAAAGAAATAAACCAAAAAATTTTAATCTAATTTATTTATGTTTTTAAATATGAAATACAAAACTCATTGCCTACTTTATGCACATTTTGGAAGATTTTTCTCAATTGTATCAGGTTGATTCCTTTACCGGGAGAAGTGGCTGTGCAGTCGAAGGAGGGCCGAGAGGACCCATTCCACGTTCAAGGTCAGGAGGGCCTGTGGTATGGAGATACCCCTCATCCAAGGTAAGGAGCAGCAGTGTGCTAGGCTGGAAGAGCCATGAAGAGATACCCCATGTCCAAGGTAAGGGAAATCCAAGTAAGATGGTAAGTGTTGTGAGAGGGCATCAGAGGGCAGACACACTAGTCAATCTAATCACACAGACCACAGCCTGGTCTAACTCAATAAAACTAAGCAATGCCCTCTGGGGCCACCCAAGATGGGCGGGTCATGGTGGAGAGGTCTGACAGAATGTGGTCCACTGGAGAAGGAAATAGCAAACCACTTCAGTATTCTTGCCTGGAGAACCCCATGAACAGTATGAAAAGGCAAAATGATAAGATACCAAAAGAGGAACTCTCCAGGTTGGTAGGTGCCCAATATGCTACTGGAGATCAGTGTAGAAATAACTCCAGAAAGAATGAAGGGATGGAGCCAAAGCAAAAACAATACCCAGTTATGGAAGTGACTGGTGATAGAAGTAGGATCCGATTATAAAGAGCAATATGGCATAGGAACCTGGAATGTTAGGTCCATGCGTCAAGGCAAATTGGAAGTGGTCAAACAGGAGATGGCAAGAGTGAATGTTGACATTTCAGGAAACAGCAAATTAAAATGGACTGGAATGGGTGAATTTAACTCAGATGACCATTATATCTACTACTGCAGGCAGGAAACCCTTCGAACAAATGGAGTAGCCATCACGGTCAAAAAAAAAAGGAGTCCAAAATGCAGTACTTGGATGCAATCTCAAAAACGACAGAACGATCTCTGTTCATTTCCAAGGCAAGCAATTAAATATCACAGTAAGCCAAGTCTATGCCGCAACCAGTAATGCTGAAGAAGCTGAAGTTGAATGGTTCTATGAAGACCACCAAGACCTTTTAGAACTAACACCCAGAAGAGATGTCCTTTTCATTAAAGGGGACTGGAATGCAAAAGTAGGAAGTCAAGAAACTCATGGAGTTGGATGCAAATTTGGCCTTGGAATACGGAATGAAGCTGGACAAAGGCTAATAGAGTTTTGCCAAGGGAATGCACTGGTCATAGCAAACCCTCTCTTCCAACAACACAAGAGAAGACTCTATACATGGACATCACCAGATGGTTAACAGAGAAATCACATTGATTATATTATTTCCAGCCAAAGATGGAGAAACTCTATACAATCAGCAAAAATAAGACCGGGGGCGAACTGTGGCACAGATCATGAACACCTTATTGCCAAATTCAGACTTAAATTGAAGAAAGTAGGGAAAAACACTAGAGCATTCAGGCATGACCTAAATCAAATCCCTTATGATTATACAGTGGAAATGAGAAATAGATTTAAGGGACTAGATCTGATAGGTAGAGTGCCTAATGAACTATGGATGGAGCTTTGTGACATTGTACAGGAGACAGGGATCAAGATCATCCCCATGGAAAAGAAATGCAAAAAACAAAATGGCTGCCTGGGGAAGCCTTACAAATAGCTGTGAAAAGAAGAGTAGTGAAAAGCAAAGGAGAAAAGGAAAGATACAAGCATCTGAATGTAGAGTTCCAAAGAATAGCAAGAAGAGATAAGAAAGACTTACTCAGCAATCAATGCAAAGAAATAGAGGAAAAGAACAGAATGGGAAAGACTAGAGATTTCTTCAAGAAAATTAGAGATACCAAGGGAACATTTCATGCAAAGATGGGCTCGATAAAGTACAGAAATGGTATGGACCTAACAGAAGCAAAAGATATTAAGAAGAGGTGGCAAGAATACCCAGAAGACCTGTACAAAAAAGATCTTCATGACCCAGATAATCACGATGGTGTGATCACTCACCTAGAGCCATATATCCTGGAATGTGAAGTCAAGTGGGCTTTTGGAAGCATCACTACGAACAAAGCTAGTGGAGGTGATGGAATTCCAGTTGAGCTATTTCAAATTCTGAAAGATGATGCTGTGAAAGTGCTGCTCTCAATATGTCAGCAAATTTGGAAACCTCAGCAGTGGCCAGAGGACTGGAAAACGTCAGTTTTCATTCCAATACCAAAGAAAAGCAATGTCAAAAATGCTCAAACTACCGCACAATTGCACTCATCTCACATGCTAGTAAAGTAATGCTCAAAATTCTCCAAGCCAGGCTTCACCAGTATGTGAACCATGAACTCCCTGATGTTCAAGCTGGTTTTAGAAAAGGCAGAGGAACCAGAGATCAAATTGCCCACATCCGCTGGATCACGGAAAAAGCAAGAGAGTTCCAGAAAAACATCTATTTCAGCTTGATTGACTATGACAAAGCCTTTGACTGTGTGGATCACAATAAACTGTGGAAAATTCTGAAAGAGATGGGAATAACAGACCACCTGACCTGCCCCTTGAGAAATCTGTATGCAGGTCAGGAAGCAGCTGTTAGAACTGGACATGGAACAACAGACTGGTTCCAAATAGGAAAAGGAGTACATAAAGGCTGTATATTGTCACCCTGCTTATTTAACTTCTATGCATAGTACATCATGAGAAATGTTGGGCTGGAGGAAGCACAAGCTGGAATCAAGATTGCTGGGAGAAATATCAATAACCTTAGATATGCAGATGACACCACACTTATGGCAGAAAGTGAAGAGGAACTAAATAGCCTCTTGAAAGTGAAAGAGGAAAGTGAAAAAGTTGGCTTAAAGCTGCACATTCCGAAAACTAAAATCATGGCATATGTCCCCACACTTCATGGGAAATAGATGGGGAAACAGTGGAAACAACGTCAGACTTTCTTTTTTGGGGCTCCAAAATCACTGCAGATGGTGATTGCAGCCATGAAATTAAAAAGCCACTTACTTCTTGGAAGGAAAGTATTGACCAGCCTAGATAGCATATTAAAAAGCAGAGACTTTACTTTGCCAACAAAGTTTCCTCTAGTCAAGGCTATGGTTTTTCCTGTGGTCGTGTATCGATGTGAGAGCTGGTCTGTGAAGAAAGCTGAGCGCTGAAGAATTGATGCTTTTGAACTGTGGTGTTGGAGAAGACTCTTGAGAGTCCCTTGGACTGCAAGGAGATCCAACCAGTCCTTCCTAAAGGAGATCAACCCTGGGATTTCTTTGGAAGGAATGATGCTAAAGCTGAAACTCCAGTAGTTTGACCACCTCATGCGAAGAGTTGACTCATTGGAAAAGATTCTGGGGCTGGGAGGAAATGGGGGCAGGAGGAGAATCAGATGACTGAGGATGAGATGACTAGATGGCATCACCGACTCGATGGATGTGTGTTTAAGTGTACTCCAGAAATGGGTGATGGACATGGAGGCCTGTTGTACTGCAATTCATGGAGTCACAAAGAGTCAGACATGACTGAGTGACTGAATTCCTTTACATTGTTGCAGATGAGATGCATATTATTTTTCCTCCTTTTAAAAAATATTCTGTTTAGATTCATTGTTAAAATACGGTGGTACTCTGGTAGTCTAAACATATTAAAATGTAATTGCTTTTTTTTTTTTAATTTTCATGGACACAAATTCTTTTCTCTTATCTGAACTTCAGTTTCTTCAAGGGTACATGAGGTACTTTAAATAGAGGATACTTAAGGTCTTTCCCATTCTGTTCTTTTCCTCTGTTTATTTGCATTGATCCCTGAAGAAGGCTTTCTTATCTCTTCTTGCTATTCTTTGGAACTCTGCATTCAGATGCTTATATCTTTCCTTTTCTCCTTTGCTTTTCACCTCTCTTCTTTTCACAGCTATTTGTAAGGCTTCCCCACACAGCCATTTTGCTTTTATGAATTTCTTTTCCATGGAGATGGTCTTGACATCTCCTGTACAATGTCATGAACCTCATTCCATAGTTCATCAGGCACTCTATCTATCAGATCTAGTCCCTTAAATCTATTTCTCACTTCCACTGTATAATCATAAGGGATTTGATTTAGGTCATACCTGAATGGTCTAGCGGTTTTCCCTACTTTCTTCAATGTGAGTCTGAATTTGGCAATAGGGAGTTCATGATCTGAGCAACAGTCAGCTCCTTGTCTTGTTTTTGTTGACTGTATAGAGCTTCTCCATCTTTGGCTGCCAACAATATTATTAATCAGATTTCGGTGTTGACCATCTGGTGATGTCCATGTCTAGAGTCTTCTCGTGTTGTTGGAAGAGGGTGTTTGCTATGACCAGCGCATTTTCTTGGCAAAACTCAATTAGTCTTTGCCCTGCTTCATTCTGCATTCCAAGGCCAAATTTGCCTGTTACTTCAGGTGTTTCTTGACTTCCTACTTTTGCATTCCAGTCCCCTATAATGAAAAGGACATCTTTTTAAAGTGTTAGTTCTAAAAGGTCTTGTAGGTTTTCATAGAACTGTTCAAATTCAGCTTCTTCAGCATTACTGGTTGGGGCATAGACTTGGATTGCTGTGATATTGAACGGTTTCCCTTGGAAACGAACAGAGATCATTCTGTCATTTTTGAGATTGCATCCAAGTACTGCATTTCAGCTAGAACTGGGCATGGAAAGACAGACTGTTTCCAAATAGGAAAAGGAGTACTTCAAGGCTGTATATTGTCACCCTGCTTATTTAACTTACATGCAGAGTACATCATGAGAAATGCTGGACTGGAAGAAACACAAGCTGGAATCAAGATTGCCAGGAGAAATATCAATAACCTCAGATATGCACATGACACCACCCTTATGGCAGAAAGTGAAGAGGAGCTAAAAAGCCTCTTGATGAAAGTGAAAGAGGAGACTGAAAAGTTGGCTTAAAGCTCAACATTCAGAAAATGAAGATCATGGCATCAGGTCCCATCACTTCATGTGAAATAGATGGGGAAACAGTGGAAACAAAGTCAGACTTTATTTTTTGGGGCTCCAAAATCACTGCAGATGGTGACTGTAGCCATGAGATTAAAAGACACTTACTCCTTGGAAGAAAAGTTATGACCAACCTAGATAGTATATTCAAAAGCAGAGACATTACTTTGCTGACTAAGGGCCGCCTAGTCAAGGCTATGGTTTTTCCTGTGATCATGTATGGATGTGAGAGTTGGACTGTGAAGAAGGCTGAGTGTCAAAGAATTGATGCTTTTGAACTGTGATGTTGGAGAAGACTCTTGAGAGTCCCTTGGACTGCAAGGAGATCCATCTGGTCCATTCTGAAGGATATCAGCCCTGGGATTTCTTTGGAAGGAATGATGCTAAAGTTGAAACTCCAGTATTTTGGCCACCTCATGCGAAGAGTTGACTCATTGGAAAAGACTCTGATGCTGGGAAGGATTGGGAGCCGGAGGAGAAGGGGACAACCAAGGGTGAGATGGCTGGATGGCATCATGGACTCGATGGACATGAGTCTGAGTGAACTCTGGGAGATGGTGATGGAGAGGGAGGCCTGTTGTCCTGCGATTCATGGGGTCACAGGGAGTCGGACATGACTGAGTGACTGAACTAAATTGAACTGAACTGCATTTCGGACTCTTTTGTTGACCATGATGGCTACTCCATTTCTTCTGAGGGTTTCCTGCCCACAGTAGAAGATATAATGGTCATCTGAGTTAAATTCACCCATTCCAGTCCATTTTAGTTCGCTGATTCCGAGAATGTCATCGTTCACTCTTGCCATCTCTTGTTTGACCACTTCCAATTTGTCTTGATTCATGGACCTGACATTCCAGGTTCCTATGCAATATTGCTCTTTACAGCATTGGACCTTGCTTCTATCACCAGTCACATCCACAGCTGGGTATTGTTTTTGCTTTGGCTCTATCCCTTCATTCTCTCTGGAGTTATTTTTCCACTGATCTCCAGTAGCATATTGGGCACTTACTGACCTGGGCAGTTCCTCTTTCAGAATCCTATCATTTTGCCTTTTCATACTGTTCATGGGGTTAGATCTCTTCAAGAAAATTAGAGGTTCCAAGGGAATATTTCATGCAAATTGGGCTCGATTAAGGACAGAAATGGTATGGACCTAACAGAAGCAGAAGATATAAAGAAGAGTTGGCAAGAATACACAGAAGAACTGTACAAAAAAGATCTTCACAACCCAGATAATCATGATGGTGTGATCACTCACCTAGAGCCAGACATCTTGGAATGTCAAGTCAAGTGGGCCTTAGAAAGCATCACTATGAACAAAGCTAGTGGAGGTGATGGAATTCCAGTAGAGCTGTTTCAAATCCTGAAAGATGATGCTGTGAAAGTGCTGCACTCAATATGCCAGCAAATTTGTAAAACTCAGCAGTGGCCACAGGACTGGAACAGGTCAGTTTTCATTCCAATCCCAAAGAAAGGCAATGCCAAAGAATGCCCAAACTGCCACACAATTGCACTCATCTCTCAGGCCAGTAAAGTAATGGTCAAAATTCTCCAAGCCAGGCTTCAGCAATACATGAACCGTGAACTTCCAGATGTTCAAACTGGTTTTAGAAAAGGCAGAGGAACCAGAGATCAAATTGCCAACATCTGCTGGATCATGGAAAAAGCAAGAGTGTTCCAGAAAAACATCTATTTCTGCTTTATTGACTATGCCAAAGCCTTTGACTGTGTGGATCACAATAAACTGTGGAAAATTCTGAAAGAGATGGGAATAGCAGACCACCTGACCTGCCTCTTGAGAAATCTGTATGCAGGTCAGGAAGCAGCTGTTAGAGCTGGACATGGAACAACAGACTGGTTCCACATAGGAAAAGGAGTACGTCAGGGCTGTATATTGTCACCCTGCTTATTTAACTTCTATGCAGAGTACCTCATGAGAAATGCTGGACTGGAAGAAACACAAGCTGGAATCAAGATTGTCGGGAGAAATATCAATAACCTCAGATATGCAGATGACACCACCCTTATGGCAGAAAGTGAAGAGGAACAAAAAAGCCTCTTAATGAAAATGAAAGTGGAGAGGGAAAAAGTTGGCCTAAAGCTCCACATTCAGAAATCGAAGATCATGGCATCCAGTCACATCACTTCCTGGGAAATAGATGGGCAAACAGTGGAAACAGTGTCAGACTTTGTTTTTGTGGGCTCCAAAATCACTGCAGATTGTGATTGCAGCAATGAAATTAAAAGACCCTTACTTCTTGGAAGAAAAGTTATGACCAACCTAGATAGTATATTCAAAAGCAGAGACATTACTCTGCCGACTAAGGGCCTCCTAGTCAAGGCTATGGTTTTTCCTGTGGTCATGTATGGACATGAGTGTTGGACTGTGAAGAAGGCTGAGAGCCGAAGAATTGATGCTTTTGAACTGTGGTGTTGGAGAAGACTGTTGAGAGTCCCTTGGACTGCAAGGAGATCCAACCAGTCCATTCTGAAGGAGATCAACCCTGGAATTCCCTTGGAAGAAATGATGCTAAAGCTGAGACTCTAATACTTTGGCCACCTGATGCAAAGAGTTGACTCATTGGAAAAGACTTTGATGCTGGGAGGGACTGGGGGCAGAGGGAGAAGGGGATGACAGAGGATGAGATGGCTGGATGGCATCACTAACTCGATGGACATGAGTCTGAGTGAACTCTGGGAGTTTGTGCTGGACAGGGAGGCCTGGCGTGCTGCGATTCATGGGGTCACAAAGAGTCAGACACGACTGAACAACTGAACTGAACTGAACTGAATTGAAGGTCTTTTACTGGGGCTTCCCTGATAGCTCAGTTCATAAAGAACCTGCCTGCAATGCAGAAGACCCCAGTTTGATTCCTGGGTCAGGAAGATCCTCTGGGGAGGGATAGGCTATCCCCTCCAGTATTCTTGGGGTTCCCTTGTGGCTCAGCTGGTAAAGAATCTGGCTGCATAGTGGGAGACCCAGGTTCAATTCCTGGGTTGGGAAGAGGCCCTGGAGAAGAGAAAGACTATCCAGTCCAGTGTTCTGTCCTGGAGAATTCCATGGAGTGTATAGTCTATGTGGTTGCAAATAGTGGGACACAACTGAACGACTTTCACTTTCACTTTCAAGGTTTTCCCATGTCCTAAGACTCAATGACCAATTTACATTACAAGGAAAGAAAGATATGAGGTTCTTCTGTGAAGCTTTATTGTTATTTCTCAGCATCACCTATGCTAACTGTGATATCTAATTTTCAAAGACACCCAATCCTGTGGCCCACACTGTCCTTGAACTTCTTTTAATCAGTAGAATGTGATTGGGTGATACAGTGTGACTCCCAGTGCTAACAACAAGGAACCAAGGCTTCCGTCTGGGTACACTGGAACACTTGCTTTGGAGAAACCAGCAGCTAGGTAAATAATTCAACTACAGTGAAGTTGCCATGCTGCGAGGAGGCCCTAGCTTGTCATGTCGAAAGGTTACACAGAAAGCAAAACACTTCCAGTTAGTTCCCACAGTGACTAAGGACCAGCCTTGTGAGTGAAGGAGTCATCACGGTTAGTAACCGCGTTGGACCTTCAAAGCGGTTCTTGTTGCAGCTTCAGTCTTTCTGCAACTGTATCAAAGAGTTGAACCCAATCAACCCACTGTGAGAGATAATAAACTGTAAGCACCAAAATCTAGGTGACAGTTCATTAGAGAGCAATAGATAAACAAACACTAACTACATTTTTAAGCTATGGTCTCCATGAAAGTCCTCATCTACCGCATTGATACAATTTTCTTTCTATATATTTATCTTTTCCCTTTTATCTTTTTTCCATAATGATAAGCTTCACATTTTGAAAGACACATTAAAAAGGTAACCTGTTGGATAATAAAATATTCTGCACAATAATATCAGAAAACCTGGCTTCTAATCTCCATTTTACAAAGTAGTTGACTTTCCTATGACTTGCAGCAAGTCATTGCTACTTTTTCTGCATCTCACTGTATACAGTTCATGTAATTATAACAGAACTTATGGCATTGAATTGCTTAATAATGTCAAGAAACAACAGCAAAACTAGGAATGGAAATAATATAAATTTTATACTGTGAAAGACAGTTTTTCATAACAAAAAATGCTAAATTCTCTGCTCTCTCCCAAAATTTTTTATGATCTACTTGATACTCAAGACTCATATTTATATCAGCCATCTCTTCATTTAAAAAAAAAGTGAGGGAAAATATGACCTTAGGTTTATCTCAAATGTTAATGTCACATTTAATTACATAGATAAGAAGTTGTATCTGATTCTGTGCTTAATATTAAAAATTCTTATCTGAGTAATGGTGATAAGAAAAAATAGCATGTTTTCCAGTTACTGTATCGTGTACATTTAATTAAGGCCCAGTTTTTTCAAGTCCTGTCCTGTGTTGCTCATTCCACACTCTCTGGGAAACAGAGGAAAGTTTTTAAGTCTGTGAAGGATGGTCAATTCAATGTTCAGAGAGAAGAGAGAATTGCAATACTTGCAAACAAATGAGCAAAAATAACATGCAGAAGAGGGACAAAGCAGGTTGCTGGAGCTAAAGAAAATACTTCGAGCTTCCCTCTGATTCTTGTTGCTTCGATTTTAAAGACTTCTTTTACTTGGTAATCAATTTCTTGAAGAAAGAATGAAAGCATCTAGACCCCAAACTGTAGCCTATTTTGTGATACTATTAAAAGTGTGAGTTTGGATTTTGTGTGGTGTGACCGACTGAGTAGGATGAAGTGATGGTGCAGTGGACTATCTGATCCCATTGTTGATGGTTTATAAAATCCAGACGCACGGCCTGCCGACCTCACAGAAAAGGGAGGGCTGTGAGGAACAGCCCATTTTAGGCATAGTCCATCTTACCAACACAGGATCTCCAAAAATGCTCACCACTGTTAAAAAACAAGGCTTTCTCAGCTTAAACTAGAGGAGCACATTACCACCAACTGCAGAGACAAACTGTATCCCTTTTCCTCTGCACTAACATACCCAGCTTGCTACAGGAAGATTTTAGCAGTGCTTTTGTGGGGTCACCAAGAGTAGGACACGATTTAGCAACTAAATAGCAGCAGCAATTCCTGCCTTCACTCTGGGCTGAGCAGCAGATGGCTCCAGCAATAGGCATGCAAGTGTGCTCAACCTAAAAATGTGTGGTCCTTGTCACTAGTCATCACCAAAAATAAAATGACCCAGAACATTTCTTACTGGGTTGCTATGTAACTTCCCTACCATCCTCAGGATGTAAGAACTTAAAGCAGTATTCCCTCTGGGTGGAATCCATTCCAGTTACGGAGCTTCCAGGGCACTTACCAGGCTCCATATAGAGGAAGAAATCCACTTCTCTCCACATTGTCTCATCCTAATCAGGAACTACAGGGCACTGTGGCACTTTAAGAACAAGTTACAGAATGTGAGTTAAACAGCTAAATTATGATTAAAAAGAGAAATGCATGTGGAAGAAGAGATTTATTACCAAATTCACATAAATATTGAATTGATTTTTGACAGGTGAAAAAAAAATGAAGTAAATGGTTTTCAGTAATCGAAACTAGAATATAAAAATGCATACAGCAGTTTTTCCCATGATGGGGAGGAAGGAGGGAAGGGTTTGACTGAAATATATGTCTGGTGATATACATTTATTTAAATATATTTGCTAGCATTTTTATTTTTAACCTCTCAATGTAGGTTAAAGCTGTATATTTTCTGTCTTTAATGACTGTTAAATGAGTCTGTTCTCAAACACCAAGGATAATAATTTTAGAGTACAAGACAAAAGTGTTCCTGTCAGTTGCTTTCTGAATATTAATGTACTAAGTTTATTGCTAGATTACATGATTATAACAACAGATTTTAATAATCATCAAAAGCATAAAAGTTATGTTCATATATCTGCTGATGCAAATTTATGTTTATTCAACACAGAGAGAATGTTTCTATACTTACAGCTAGATAGTGTTCTTGCCTGGAGAACCCCAGGGATGGGGGAGCTTGGTGAGCTGCCCTCTTTGGGGTCACACAGAGTCAGACACAACTGAAGTGATTTAGCATAGCATAGGGGAAAAAAAGGAAAAACTTCCTTCCAAACTTGCATTGTTTGCTTACAAAACTACTTGAACTCAAAATAGAAAAGACAGATTTTTGTACTATTTTAAAACTAGGATACTTCATAATATTTGAGTAGAATGGTATTTCCCAAACTTGGGAACTTGTTCCCTGTACTTATACTTGAAAAAAAAAAAATAATAATAATCAAACCGTTGCTTGAAAGATGTGATAAACACCAGATTTTTATAGGCTCTGAGAGCCTTTAAAATACTAATGTGAATTGGGACTCTCCAAAAGAGTCACGTAGTATGCACAGTTTACTAAATATGTTTTCCCACAAAAATCTTTGGGGAAAAAAGAACTTCAGGTACACGTGCATGTGTGTGTGTGTTGAACCTTTGTTGCCACATAAAAGAATTAGTTTCTGACTTCACAGCATGAAGGAAAATGCTGGTGTAGAAGATGATTTATGGAACCACAGTTCATTTCACACACACACATACACACACACACACACACACACAAACACAGGTACATACTCAAAACTTCCTTTAATGTACAAGTAACTTCATATATAAAAGCAGTAAATTTTTAATTACATAATTCATAAAAATCATTGGAATATCTGTTTTAATATTGTAATTTTATGGAGAAGAAAATGGCAACCCACTCCAGTATTCTTGCCTGGGAAATCCCATGGACAGAGGGGTCTGGTGTGCTACAGTCCATAGGGTTCCAAAGAGTCAGACATGACTTACTGACTGAAAAACAAACAAACAAACAAAAAACTAAACTAAAATTGTAAGTAGTTTTAGGGGCCCCTATAAATATACATTCTGATTCAGTAAGTCTTGAGAGAGGTTCAGAAACCTATATATTTAATAAGTACTTTCAATAATTCTTTTTTAGGGGCTTCCCTGGTGGCTGAGATGGTAAAGAATCTGCCTGCGATGTGGAACACCTGGATTCGATCCCTGGGTTGGGAGATCCCTTGGAGAAGGGCATGGCAACCCACTCCAGTGTTCTTGCCTGGAGAATCCATGGACAGAGGAACCTGGTGGGCTACAGTCCATGGGGTCACAAAGAGTTGAATGCAACCAAAGAGACTTAGCACGAGCTGAGTAATTCTAATATCCCATGTGTGTTAGAGAAACACTGGTCAAAATTTATACTTCTAATAAGTTTATTTTTGTATGTGTATATCACAGCCCAGTAGTAAAAAGTGGAAAAGGATGAAAGTGTATTGTTAAGTTTAGGCAAAGGAAGCATGCTTCTCATTTACTTTCCCACCTCCCTCCACTACTGTTGAGAAATAGTAAAAACTTTATTCGCTAGTATGGTTTATTCATCATTTATTTCTGATTAATTATTTGCCCTTTGAATGTATCCTAGAATGCCTCTACCCCAAAAGAACATCCCCAGGCAGTCATCATGAAGTCTCTACTTGGCCCATTTATCACAAGTCCTTGTCTCAAATTGGGTGGTAAGGGAGAGAAAAGTAAAGGATTAACCATCTGTGGACCTTTGATGCCTCCTCAACTTATTCCTTCTTTTTTCCTCCCCCATACTCCTCCACTGAGTATCAGAGATACTCAATCAGCATTAGACAATTCAAATGCCCTCAGTGTGTTCAATACACTGGGGGATTAGAATTTATCAATGAACAGAAACAGAGGAAGGATGGCCCTTATCATTTGGGGAATGGTTCATCTTCTGAGTTGAAGAGAAAGAAAATTAATTAATCATATATCCAAAGGCTGCATATAACCAAAGAGATATGCATTTTGAGTGAGAGAACCAGCTTGGTCCAAATTGTTGAGGGACATCAGGAGACTGAGCTACTACTGAATGTTTACAATAAGCAATGAACCATTGTTCAGAGATATTTAGTGCACTGTGTGTTGGAGAAGGCAAAATAAAGAAAATAGAGGCTATTTTTTAAGTTGAAGGACAGTGTATTAAAAAGCAGAAACATCACTTTATTGACAAAGGTCTATATAGTCAAAGCTATGGGGTTTCCAGTAGTCATGTACTGATATGAGAGTTGGACCATAAAGAAAGCTGAGCACCAAAGAACTGATGCCTTTAGATTGTGGTGCTGGAAAAGACTTTTGAGAGTCCCTGGGACAGCAAGAGGATCAAACCAATCAATCCTAAAGGAAATCAACCTTGAAAACTCACTGGAAAGACTGATGCTGAAGGTGAAACTTCAATACTTTGGCCACCTAATGCAAAGAGTTGACTCATTGGAAAATACCCTGATGCTGGGAAAAATTGAGGACAGGAGGAGAAGGGGACAACAGAGGATGAGATGGATGGATTGTTTCACTGACTCAATGGACATGAGTTTGAGAAAACTCTGGGAGATAGTGAAGGACAGGGAAGCTTAGTGTGCTGTAGTCCATGGGGTTGTAAAGAGTTGGGCACAACTTAGTGACTGAACAACAACATAATTGACATACATTACATTAGTTTCAGGTGTACATTAAGTTCAGTTCAGTTCAGTTGCTCAGTCATGTCCGACTCTGCGGCCCTATGAATTGCAGCATGCTAGGACTCCCTGTCCATCACCAACTCCCGGAGTTTACCCAAACTCATGTCCATCAAGTTGGTGATGCCATCCAGCCATCTCATCCTCTGTCGTCCCCTTCTCCTCCTGCCCCCTGGTCCCTCCCAGCATCAGGGTCTTTTCCAATGAGTCAACTCTTCGCATAAGGTGCCCAAAGTATTGGAGTTTCAGCTTTAGCATCAGTCCTTCCAAAGAACACCCAGGACTGATCTCCTTTAGGATGGACTGGTTGGATCTCCAAGGGACTCTCAAGAGTCTTCTCCAACACCACAGTTCAAAAGCATCAGTTCTTCGGCACTCAGCTTTCTTCACAGATGTACATTTCTTCGCAGGTGTACATTAGTTTCAGGTAATTGAACGTTGTGAAATGATCATCACAGAAAGTTTAATATCTATCACTATACATAGCTACAAGACTTTTTTCTTATGATGAAAAATTTTCAAGATTTCCTCTTTTAGCAACTTCAAATATACAGTGCTGCTGCTGCTGTCGCTTCAGTCATGTCCGACTCTATGCAACCCCATAGATGGCAGCCCACCAGGCTCCCCTGTCTCTGGGATTCTCCAGGCAAGAACACTGGAGTGGGTTGCCATTTCCTTCTCCAGTGCATGAAAGTGGAAAGTGAAAAGTGAAAGTGAAGTTGTTCAGTCGTGTCCGACTCTTAGCGACCCCGTGGACTGCAGCCTACCAGGCACCTCTGTCCATGGGATTTTCCAGGCAAGAGTACTGGAGTGGGTGCCATTGCCTCCTCCACAAATATACAATACAATATTATTAACTACAGTCACGTGCTGTTCATTACATCCCCATGACTTATTCATTTTAAGACAGGAAGTGTGTACTTTTTAACCTGCCTCACCCATTTCATCCTGTGCCTGTGGCAACCACAAATCTGTTCTCTGTATCTATAAATAAACATGGTGGGGGGTTTTGTTTTGTTTTTAAGATTCCACATATGAGTAAGATCATATTTGTCTTTCTGTGTCTCTGACTTATTGCACTTAGCATACTGCCTTCCAGGTTCATCCATGTTGTCACAAATTCAAAGTTGTGTTGTGGTTAAATAATATGTCATTGTGTATATATGTTATTTTTCTTTGTCCATTTATCCATTGGTGAACACTTAGGTTGTTTCCATGTCTTGGTTGTTGTAGATGTCACGCGGGTGTATGTTCCCCGGTTCTTTGTCTCGTCATAACAGAGATTTGGAGTGACGGATATTAAAGCCCCCTCAGCATGTCACAGCTCTCAGGTCTTGGACAGACTGTGTTATAGCTCTCAGGTCTCAAATGGACCAGGTTATAGCTCTTAGACAAATCAGTGTTCCAGCTCAGTGTTACAGCTCTATATTATTTAGAAGATAGCAGGAAAATCCATCTTCGAGGCATGAGGGCATGTCGATCTAAAGACACGGGGAGAAGAGCACCCCAGCGCACGGAAGAGAGAGAGAAAGCTGGCTCTGGCTCCTCTATTTATATGTTTAGCTCTCCCTGGGCCTGTCCTGTGTAAATTGGGCCAGCCAGGAGTGGTGTTTGTTTTACCTGAGGTCCTCACTCCGGTCCTTGGACCTTCTTTTGTTTCATTTTCGCGGGCTCTTCCCTTCCTTGTCTTGTAGCCACCGCCATTTTGGACTCCTTTTCCCTGCCCTACCTGCCTAACATACATAATACTACAATGAATGTAGTGGTGCATATATCTTTTCAAATTAGTGTTTTCTTTTTCTTTAAATAAATGTCTAGAAGTTGGGGTTCTGGATCATATGGTAGTTCTATTTTTAATTTTTTGAGGAATTTCTATACTGTTTTCCATAGTGGTTGGATCACTATGGAAGTTTTTAATATTTGTATCAATTTGATTTTATCTTAAAAGTCAATACAAGGTTTCTGGGACAGGGATCAAAGTTACTATAACTTACAGCAATAACTATGCCAGTCTCCTTTTTTGTCCCCTTCTCCTCCTGCCTTCAATCTTACCTAGCATCACGATCTCTTCCAGTGAGTTAGTTCTCCGAATCAGGTGGCAAAGCTGAAGCTGAAAATCCCAATGAATTTTCAGGACTGAAAGGGATGACAGAGGATGAGATAATTGGATGGCATCACCAACTCAATGGACATGAGTTTGAGCAAGGTCCAGGAGTTGGTGATGGAGAGGGAAGACTGGCATGCTGCAGTCCTTCAGGTTGCAAAGAGTCAGACACGACAGAGCAACTGAACTGAACCCATGCCGGTTTCCCACATCCAGTGCTCCACAGGTGAAACCCAGAACCAGAGTCACACTTGTACAGCAGGTAGGGTCTGTTCTGCAGTGCAAAACTCCTGAAATGAAATCAGGCAGTTTATACAGGTTACAAGTTGCCTTCTCTGTGAGTGTGGTAGTAAACCTTTGTTCTCTAGTTATCTGCATTTCATTGGAATGTAAATAACTGGCTTCCAAGTCTGAGGTTTACTTCCCTTTGAAATATAAACACTCATGGACAGAACTCTAACTTCCTCCAGAAATTTCTAGTTTTTCAACCATTCTTGGCAACCATAAGTCTGTTCTCTATGTCTGTGAAAGTTTCTGATAGTTTTCTGGTAATAAGCTATTTTTAGGTCATTTTTATACAACGAAGACCAAATATGAAACACAAGCTATAAAGGACTGTGTACTTTGATTGCCCGGAGAAATATCAATAACCTCAGATATGCAGATGACACCACCCTTATGGCAGAAAGTGAAGAGGAACTAAAAAGCCTAGTGAAATAGTGAAAAAGTTGGCTTAAAGCTCAATATTCAGAAAACGAAGATCATGGCATCTGGTCCCATCACTTCATGGGAAATAGATGAGGAAACAGTGAAAACAGTGTCAGACTTTATTTTGAGGGGCTACAAAATCACTGCAGATGGTGACTGCAGCCATGAAATTAAAAGACGCTTACTCATTGGAAGATAAGTTATGACCAACCTAGATAGCATATTCAAAAGCGGAGACATTACTTTGCCGACTAAGGTCCGTCTAGTCAAGGCTACGATTTTTCCTGTGGTCATGTATGGATGTGAGAGTTGGACTGTGAAGAAAGCTGAGTGCTGAAGAATTGATGCTTTTGAACTGTGGTGTTGGAGAAGACCCTTGAGGGTCCCCTGGACTGCAAGGAGATCCAACCAGTCCATTCTGAAGGAGATCAGCCCTGGGATTTCTTTGGGAGGAATGATGCTAAAGCTGAAACTCCAATACTTTGGGCACCTCATGCGAAGAGCTGACTCATTGGAAAAAACCCTGATGCTGGGAGGGATTGAGGGGCAGGAGAAGGGGATGACAAAGGATGAGATGGCTGGATGGCATCACTGACTTGATGGACGTGAGTCTGAGTGAACTCCGGAGTTGGTGATGGACAGGGAGGCCTGGCGTGCTGCAATTCACCGTGTTGCAGAGTCCGACATGACCGAGTGACTGAACTGACTGACTTTGTTAACTACATAACTCATGATCCTGGTTTCATACCACTCTCCTCCTGGTTCTTAGTACCCTGACCAAACTCACCAACTTAAACACAGCACATTCTTCTTACCTGCTTCAGGCCCTTTTAGGGTTTCCCTGGTGGTTCAGATGATAAAGAACCTACCTGCAATGCAGGAGACCTGGGTTCTATCCCTGGGTTGGGAAGATATCTGGAGAAGGGAATGGCAACAAGTATTCTTGCCTGGAGAATTCCATGGACAGAGAAGCCTGGTGGGCTATACAGTTCATGGAGAAGCCTGGCGGACTATACAGTTCATGGAGTCACAAAGAGTTGGACTTGATTGAGTGACTAGCAGGCCTTTAGCTGGTTTGTTATTTCTATTGGAATTGTTCTTCCCCTACTTACATTCACTACTATTTACAGGAAAATCTCCTGAGATTAGGTCAAAGCTTGTTCTTATTTCCTTCTTCTTGGCCCATTTATCAACTCATTCAATTTAATCCCACAGTTAACTGCTGTCTGCTTCTTCCTCTGCTATGGTGAATCCGCATCTGTTTGTGCATCAAGTTATTTCCACTTTCTAGAGCTTTGCCTTCCACATAAGAAGCCTTTAATAAATATGTGTTGACAGATTTGCTAGCAACTCAATGTGTTGCAAGTTTATATAATAATGAATATATCCCTATAGCTTACTAATGTGTGAAAGACTGATGTACAGAACCCTTTATCATGAATTATACATTTCAACTTTGAAATTTCTTCCTAAGTAATTTCATTCAGGCATTAAGAATAATTATTTGAGGATTTTAAACTCATGGAACCCTGCAGTGAGTTTGTTTCACAATATTGTTTTCACTTAACAACAATTTTGGCTTTCTCTTCCCAAAGTGTTTCAACACTATGTGCTAGTGAATTAAAAAAATAATAATAATAACTTCAATTATTCTGAGACAGACTGTGGGGCTATAAACCAAATTTGCCTTTTCTATGTTATTCTTCAACTGACTTTAGCTTGATTCGTTGTAGGTCAACTTAATCTTCATCTTATAAATTTTGTGATCCAGTTTCATTATTTTTATAAAACAAAATCATGTTTCCAAGGAGTCTAAAGGGTAACTACAATGTCATTGGTTAAACTCATTGTCCTCAATAGCTGAGGAATGCTTTTCCCACTTTGGGGTATAAATTCTGAGGATGGATGAATTTTTCAGGGACTGACTTTCTTTGAAAAGCACTAACATCATGGTTTTTCCATTTGTGTCATTAAAGAAAGGAAAGGACATAGCTATGTGTTGATGTGTACATGTTAACTATGTATATATATGTATGTCATCATGCTTTATTACCTCCAGCCCAGTGAGTTAAAAAGTATTCTGAGAAGCTCTATGAGCTGGAAAGAGAATGTGGACTGTGCATTTGGCCCATATGTAAATATGATCTTCATTTGGGCTGAGATCAATGTGCCGGCATGGTCAGGTTTTGGTGAGGGTCCTCCTCCCGGTTCACAGACATCTGCCTTATTACTGTATCTTCACAAGGAAAGGGAAGGGAGATCATCTCTCTGTATCTCTTATAAGAACACTCAAGCCATTCATGAGGGCTCCACCTTCATGACCTAATTGCCTACCAAAACCCCACCTCTAAATACAATAACATTGAGGACTAGGGCTTTAACATATGAATTTTAGGGGGACACAAGCTTTCAGTCATAGCATGTGTGTGTATGTGTATGTAAAATCAATTTATCTAATCTCACCAATTAGGAGTTATTATTATATAAGGAAACTAAGGAAGAGGTTAAGTTCTTTCAGTTCAAAAATTATTTTCAGCCAAGGAAATTTTGTCCCAAATAAGACCATCAGTATCAGTATTCTCCCTACTCATGGGTTCTCAAGCTTTGTGTCATTTGCCTAACAATAATTTGAAGTCAGGTAGTTGAACGTCAGAGTCCTTTAGCTTAAGCACCAATCTTACTTTGCCCTTGGCTGGTAAAGGACCCACATGCCTCTCCAGGAGACATAAGAGATGTGGGTTCGATCCTTGGATCAGGAAGATCCCCTGGAAGAGAGCATGGTAACCCACTCCAGTATTCTTACCTGGAGAATCCCATGGACAGAAGAGCCTGGCAGTCCATAGGGTCACTTAGCACACACGCACGAGAAGGTAAGAGTGTGGTGATCAGGTAGCAGTATAAGAGGGAAAGTGTTTGTACTCACATCAAATATGGTTGATATTTGATAGCACACACACATCACATGGTGTGCTAGTCTTTTAAAACTAAATTATGCCTTTATATTTGAACCTTCTTTAGGCAACAAGAGTGATAATTCCCATGAAGGAATGAAGAATAGGGAGAAAGTAGCTTAGTGGTGTGAGGATGAAAGAGTTATTTTTCAAAATTTTATTATTTACTACATAGTCAGCATTGGATTAGCTATTTTGTAAATATTGCTGCATTTGTACTGAATAAGTGTTGTTATTCACATTTTTAAAATGGGAAACAAACTGATGTTTAGAGAGTGCAGTGACATCCAAGATCATGCATCTAGTAAGTGGTAGAAAAGGCATAAGGATATAGAGCCTCGTGTTCCCAAATCATTGCTCTTCTCCTTACTTAGTGGCTGCTTATGATGGTTGAATGTAAGTTTGAATACATAGGAAAATTTGAAATTTTTAAGCCAGGGAATACACTTACCAAAAATATAAATTCAATACAACTCCAAAATTATTTTCTGATGGGTGTAACATCTTAAACCCTTAATATCACTAAGTTTGAGTCTAAAATAGTGAAGCTTTAATTCATTTTTAGTCATTAAACACACTAATTGTGAGCCTTGTATGTGACAGACACCCTGCAGGATTCTAAAGTTTAATTCGTTTTAAAGATGGTGATGAACACAGAGGCCTGGCATGCTGCGCTTCATGGGGTTGCAAAGAGTCGGACACGACTGAGCGACTGAACTGAACTGAACTGAAAGATCATAGACACTTCCTGCTGTCACAGAGTTCATAGTCAAGTAATTGTCACCCATTTAAGATTTCTGTACTTCTACTCTGTGTCAGACACAATGGAGATAAAATGGCCAAAAAGATACATGTATTGAAAAAAATGAATTGACTGAATTAATACTATAAATGCCTGGAGTAATGTGCTCCCAGAATTGACCATCAGTATGTTTAATCTAGTCTCCTCTGACATCTGTGCTGGTGCGAACTCCTAGATTCAGTCTCCACCTGTGGTTGCCTTTAATTTGGGTAATCTTTTCAAGCGAGATTTTGAGTCCCCACAGTTTGAATCACACCTTATTGCTGGTATAAATAGGCAACTTCTATGAATGGTCCTCTATCACCATCCGTGCTGTATTAAAAAAGGTCATATTTGAAGTATCTCTGTATCCTCTCTTAAATAAGCTAAGTAGAGTGTGCCACTAATGTCAGTGCTCAGGGACACTCTCAAACCTATCTAAATACTTCTAAGAGGTTTTTTCCATATTATTTCCATCTGATGGTCAACCTCTAAGAAGGGAGGAGGGGAGGAGAAATAAGGGTTCTGTTATCTTACCTGTTTGTTCATATGTGTGTGCTAAGTAACCTCAGTCATGTCTAAGTCTTTGTGACCTCATGGACTGTAGATGGTTGGATGGCATCACTGACTCAATGGACATGAGTTTGAGCAAGCTCCAGGAGTTGATGATGGACAGAGAAGCCTGGCGTGCTGCAGTCTGTCAGGTTGCAAAGAGTCAGACACAACTGAGCGACTGAACTGAACTGGACTATAGCCTGCCAGGTTCTTCTGTCTGAGGGATTCTCCAGACAAGATAACTGGAGTGGGTTATCATGCCCTCCTCCAGCAGAATCTTCCTGGGCTAGGGATTGAACCTGTGTCTCTTGTGTCTCCTGCACTGGCAGGAGAGTTACCACTAGCACCACCTGGAAAGCCCATTTTACCTGTTTAATCTCCTTAAATATGCCCTTGTTTCTTTCTTCCAAAAAGTCTTAAGGTAGTACATCATGTGTGCTATAGACTATTCTAGGTATGCCTGGTTTTATCCTTGTGGTATAATTTCACATGTTCCTCTATCCCCATATATTTCGATAGGCTGACAGTTACATCTAGAGGCTTAGTTTAATTCTGTTTTTGTTTTGTGCTTTATGAGGGTTATTTTTTTTTTCTGTTTTTTTCCTCCTATCATATCAGGAGGCCCATAATGTAAAAGTTTTCTTCTATTAGTGATGTTAACATAGTTGTGAGCACTTAGGCCAATAAAGGCTAAATTATTAGTCTAAATCTTCCATTAAAAATTTCTATATCATTCTTTCTTCTAATATTTTAGCATCTACTGATATTCATAAACAAGCTCCATTGTTTCATTAGGTAAAAGTCTTATTTATTAAATGCCAAAGATGAGTCGATATTGACTTACTTGAAGGAAATTTTTAGGTGGGTTTCTAAGGACTATGTATGCAGGTGAGCACCGCAGTGTTTAATTAACAGCCAACCTCCCAGCCCTGGCCTAATGGAATTTTATTCTTTTGTTAATGTAATGGAGTATGAGTTACTTTTTAATGACCTTACACGATTGACTCTTCCCATTAGAGAGCAACAGTTTTTGCTGTGCATTATTTTTATGCATCTATAATGCAATTTGTGTTTTGAAAGCACTTCATATTTTGCCTTTCATTATCTAGCTATTATTTTGTAATTCTGCTTTCATACAAGGCAAAGCATACAACCATATGAATGAACAAATCAGAAAGTAGCCCACACATCAGTTGAGAAAGACACAAAAATTCAAGTGAAAGCAAGCTTAAAGAATAATTTCAACTAGTGATAATCTCACAAATTATCTCATTTTTTCTTAAATCTTTGTGAGATTTAACTTATAGATTAACTTTTAATTAATTCAACTAATGTGATAATCTATAGAGAATATGAAATATATTAATATGATAAAGGTTGAGTTGGGAATACATAGGGTAGTCATAGAAGCTCCCTGTGAAGGGGGCACATTTGAGCTGAAGCCTAAATTCAGAAGGAGTTGGTCATACAAAGAGCACAGGCCAAGCATCTCAGGCAGAGAGAAAAACCATTGCAAAGACCCTAAAGAATGAGATTAGTCAAGACGTAGAAACAACCTAAATGCCCATGTGATAAACACCACACACATACACACACACACACACACAGTGGACTATTACTCAGCCAGAAAAAGAATGAAAAGAGAATGAAATATCACCATTTGCAGCAACAAGGATGGACTTGGAGAATATCATACTAAGCAAAGTAAGACAGAAAGATATATAATAGCCAGGACAGTGGAAGCAAACTAGATGTGCATCAGCAGATGAATGGATAAGAAAGCAGTGGTACATATACACAATGGAGTATTCAGTTCAGTTCAGTTCAGTCGCTTAGTCATGCCCAACTCTTTGCGACCCCATGAATTGCAGCACGCCAGGCCTCCCTGTGTTTTTCTTTCTGACTTACTTCACTCTATATAATAGAGTCCAGTTTCATTCACCTCATCAGAACTGATTCAAATGTATTCTTTTTAATGCCTGAGTAATACTTCATGGGAAATAGATGGGGAAACAGTGTCAGACTTTATTTTTTGTGGCTTCAAAATCACTGCAGATGGTGATTGCAGCCCTGAAATTAAAAGACGCTTACTCCTTGGAAGAAAAGTTTTGACCAACCTAGATAGCATATTCAAAAGCAGAGACATTACTTAGTCGACTAAGGTCCATCTAGTCAAGGATATGGTTTTTCCTGTGGTCATGTATGGATGTGAGAGTTGGACTGTGAAGAAGGCTGAGCACCGAAGAATTGATGCTTTTGAACTGTGGTGTTGGAGAAGACTCTTGAGAGTCCCTTGGACTGCAAGGAGATCCAACCAGTCCATTCTGAAGGAGATCAACCCTGGGATTTCTTTGGAGGGAATGATGCTGAAGCTGAAACTCCAGTACTTTGGCCACCTCATGAAAAGTTGACTCATTGGAAAAGACTCTGATGCTGGGAGGGATTGGGAGCAGGAGGAGAAGGGGACGACAGAGGATGAGATGGCTGGATGGCATCACTGACTCGATGGACGTGAGTCTGAGTGAACTCTGGGAGTTGATGATGGACAGGGAGGCCTGGTGTGCTGTGATTCATGGGGTTGCAAAGAGTCGGACACGACTGAGCGACTGAACTGAACTGAAGGTTACCAGAGAGGAAAGGGAGGGGGGTGAGAATAAATTGAAAATATGTTTTTAAGAGGATACAAACTATATAAAATAGATAAGAAACAAGGATTTACTCTATAGCACAGAGAACTATATCCAATAAACTTGTAATAACCTAGAATGAAAAATAATATGCATTTCTGTATACTCAAAACTAATACAATATCGTAAATCAAGTACACTTCAATTTAAAAAAAAAAAGAAAGAACTTTGGCTTCTTTCAAAAACCTCAGAAAAGATCAATGTGGCTCTAGGATGCTTAGTGAGAGGTAGAATTGTATGAAATATCATTAGCGAGTAATTTATTTGAACTGTCATGAAAATTAATTGTGAGGTTCAACTATGGTGGGTGGTCACATAATCTTATTTACATTGCTAAAAGACTAAAAATGGTGATATTTAGAGAAAGAAATCTGGGAGAATGGAAGGGCTAGAGTGGAAGGAGAAGATCATTGCATTAATCGAGGGAAAAGGTTGGATGGAGACAGAAGGGAGGAAAATACTGCTTTAGAAAACAGTGATATGATCTTTGTTTGAAAAATGGACTGGAGAGTAATCAGAAGTGAAAGTATTTGTTATAACCTTGGTTTCAAGGAATATTTTTTAATGTCATGCTAGAAGCAAGGCTTGTGTTTGAGTAAAGATTCAGAGTAAACAATCCTAAATATATTATTTTAATTTTAATAATTTTATTTTTTCCTACAGCACCACCTGGGGACTTTATTTTGTTTATTTGTATTATGACTTTGAGTGCAGAGGAAATGGGTTATATTTTTTCCTAAATTTTCTATAATATTATGATGAGGAACACAATTCTTAAGCCCTCAAGAAGGGAATAGCAACCCACTCCAGTGTTCTGGTCCAGAGAATTCCATGGACAGAGTCCATGGGTGGTGTCGGACATGACTGAGCAACTAATACACAGACGCACACAATTTCCAAGACACTAATTTCCAAAGGTCGTACTTTGGGAAATACTTAATACATTTTTTCTCAGGATTTCCATCCCTCAAGATGATGTTAATATCATTTGTCTAATAAGTGAATTAATTGTGGATGTTGAAGGCAAAATATATTCAAGATGTGTCAATACTGTCACTAAGAAGGAAGCAGTATGACCCTTGCCCTAAAGGAACTTTGAAATCTAGTTATGTGGGGCACTTCAAAGTTATCCTGTACGTCTTCCAGGAGTACTTTTCATCCATCCAGTGTCCTGGCAGTATCACTGTCTGAATAACATGTAACCAGTAATTAATTACCTTAATAAAATGGCCAGGGCCTAGGATACAACTCAAACTTGTCAAATATCACCATTCCCAGACAGATCACATCTGCTACAAACATCCTCATCAACAGCTTCAAAGCTAAGGAAGTGACCTTATTAGACCTTTTGAAAACTAGAGTTCATTTCAGCTCAGTTCAGTCACTGACTCTTTGCGACCTCATGAACCGCAGCATGCCAGGCCTCCCTATCCATCACCAAATCCCAGAGTCCACCCAAACCCATGTCCATTGAGTCGGTGATGACATCCAACCATCTCATCCTATGTCGTCCCCTCCTCCTGCCCTCAATCTTTCCCAGCATCAGGGTCTTTACAAATGAGTCAGCTCTTTACATCAGGAGGCCAAAGTATTGGAGCTTCAACTTCAGCATCAGTCCTTCCAATGAACATCCAGGACTGATCTCCTTTAGGATGGACTGGTTGGATCTCCTTGCAGTCCATGGGACTCTCAAGAGTCTTCTCTAACACCACAGTTCAAAAGTATCAATTCTTTGGTGATCAGCTTTCTTTATAGTCCAACTCTCATATCCATACATGACTGCTGGAAAAACCATAGCCTTGACTAGACAGACCCTTGTTGGCAAAGTAATGTCTCTGCTTTTGAATGTGCTGTCTAGGTTGGAATTAACTTTCTTTCCAAGGAATAAGCATCTTTTAATTTCATGGTGTCAATCACCATTTGCAGTGATTTTGGAGCCCCCCAAAATAAAGTCTGACACTGTTCCTACTATTTCCCCATCTATCTGCCATGAAGTGATGGGACTGGATGCCATGATCTTAGTTTTCTGAATGTTGCGCCTTAAGCCAACTTTTTCACTCGCCTCTTTCACTTTCATCAAGAGGCTCTTTAGCTCTTCTTCACTTTCTGCCATAAGGGTGGTGTCATCTGCATATCTGAGGTTATTGATACTTCTCCCGGCAAACTTGATTCCAGCTTGTGCTTCCTCCACCCCAGCGTTTCTCATGATGTACTCTGCATAGAAGTTAAATAAGCAGGGTGACAATATACAGCCTTGACATACTTATTTTCCTATTTGGAACCAGTCTGTTGTTCCATGTCCAGTTCTAACTGTTGCTTCCTGACCTGCATACAGATTTCTCAAGAAGCAGGCCAGGTAGTCTGGTATCCCCATCTCTTTCAGAATTTTCCACAGTTTATTGTGATCCACACAGTCAAAGGCTTTGTCATAGTCAATCAAGCAGAAATAGATGTTTTTCTGGAACTCTGTTGCTTTTTTGATGATCCAGAGGATGTTGGCAATTTGATCTCTGGTTCCTCTGCCTTTTCTAAAACCAGCTTGAACATCAGGAAGTTTACCGTTCATGTATTGCTGAAGCCTGGCTTGGAGAATTTTGAGCATTACTTTACTAGCATGTGAGATGAGTGCAATTGTGCAGTAGTTTCAGCATTTTTTAGCACTGCCTTTACTTGGGATTGGATTGAAAACTGTGCCTTTTCCAGCCCTGTGACCACTGCTGAGTTTTCCAAATTTCACAGCATCATCTTTCAGGATTTGAAATAGATCAACTGGAATTCCATCATCTTCATGAGCTTTGTTCATAGTGATGCTTCCTAAGGCCCACTTGACTTCACATTCCAGGGTATCTGGCTCTAGGTGAGTGCGAGTGATCGCAAAAGGATTTTTTTGTACAGTTCTTCTGCGTATTCTTGCCACCTCTTCTTAGTATCTTCTGCTTCTGTTAGGTCCATACCATTTCTGTCCTTTATCAAGCCCATCTTTGCATGAAACATTCCCTTGGTATCTCTAATTTTCTTGAAGAGATCTCTAGTCTTTCCCATTTTGTCGTTTTCCTCTATTTCTTTGCATTGATCACTGAGGAAGTTTTTCTAATTTCTTCTTGCTCTTCTTTGCAACTCTGTTTTCAAATGGGTATATCTTTCCTTTTCTCCTTTGCTTTTCACTTCTTTTTGCAGCTATTTGTAAGGCCTCCTGAGACAGCCTTTTTTTTTTTTTTTTTGCATTTCTTTTTCTTGGGGATGGTCTTGATTCCTGTCTCCTGTACTATGTCACGAACCTCCATCCATAGTTCATCAGGCACTCTGTCTATCACATGTAGTCCATTAAATCTATTTCTCACTTCCCTGTATAGTCATAAGGGATATGATTTAGATCACACCTGAATGGTCTAGTGGTATTCCCTACTTTCTTCAATTTAAGTCTGAATTTGGCATAAGGAGTTCATGATCTGAACCACAGTCAGCTCCTGGTCTTGTTTTTGCTGACTGTATAGAGCTTCTCCATCTTTGGCTGCATCCGCCCCTGACCTTGCACATAGTAAAAACTAGACAGTGAGATTTTAAAATAATTTTAAAAATTTAGAAAATCAATACTTTGTTTTTATACACTGGCCTACAGTCATATAGAAGCCTGGAGGGCTACAGTCCATGGCTTTGCAAAAGAGTCCGACACGATTTAGCAACTAAGCAACAGCAGTCATACAACAGAGGCTTCAATTTCTAAGTTAGACTTAAAATCGTAAGCTCTAATGTCACCTTTTGAATGAGCAGAACTGAGGTAATAGGCAGGCAGCTCCCACTTACTCGAACATTTTGATCATCTCGTCTATGCACCCAGCTCAGCATTCAAAAGACACACCACCACTAACAAGTTCTTATAGCCTTGTCCATCTTCACAGAACATAATTGTTTTCTTCTGAAAGAAAATTCATACACAGCTCATTGTCTGAAGAAAACGAATGACAGTGAAACATCACAGAAATACTTGAGAAATGGGAAGACGAGGACAGATTATAAACATAAAATTAGCTTGAAGCATGGCCTCCAGTTATGAAATGATGCTCAGGTGGGCTGATGAGCAATGGAAAGATCCTGAGTGTTAATGATTGCTGCAACCAAACCAAAGTGGACCAGAGGAGGAGGTATAGCTGTGGGGGCTGAGGTGTCTCTAGGATAATCCATCCATCTATTCCAGACATTTTCCAAGTGCTGTCCTGGCCCAGCAGCATCAGTATCACCTAGGACCATATTAGGAGGCCATATTCATTCTCCCAGCCACCTCCCTACCACCACAGCCCCACTGAAAGAGAAACTGTATGGATGGAGCCCAGGGATTTGTATTTTAACCCTCCAGGTTATTTTCATGCAATCAAATTGGGAAATGATTGATCTATCTGAGTCACTGCACCAATTTTCATGATAATATATCTCTTTTCAGGAAATCCTCCCATAAAAGAATTCCTGTATCATTTCATATGCCTTGTCTGCGTATGAATGAACGCATACATGCTCAGCTGTGTCCGACTCTTTGCAACCCAATGGACTATAGCCTACCAGGCTCCTCTGTCCATGGAATTTCTCAGGCCAGAATCCTGGAGCAGGTTACCATTTACTCAGGGTATTTTTCCGACATCTTCTGTGTCACCTGCATTGGCAGGCAAATTCTTTACCACTGAGCCACCTGTGGCAGCAACCTAATCCTATGGAGAAAATGAGAGAACATTAATGAAAAGCAACCAGAAAAGAGTCACCAGCCTCAACTGTCAAGCTAACTTCTGTATGCAAGCTGTACTGATGAACAAGGGTCACTGATTAGCAGATTTGGCCACCCCTGCACACAGCTGCAGGGTCAGAAGCATCATCTTCACTGGAAAAGAGCTACACAAATAATTTCTTAATTAAAATGCCTGTTGTGTACCTAAGCACAATGAACCAAGGGTATTTAACTTATTATGAAAAGTCCTATCAATTATGAAATGTGGAAAATAAATCAAATTCTGAGCCATTTTTCAACAAAGAACAGTCATAAGACACCGTGGGAAGCTTGTTGCTAATAGAGGGGGTATTTCATAAGTGCCTGCTGAAAATTTATGTTTTCAAAATGCAGGTACACGAGATAGTAGTAATTTCGCTGCCATAGGAAATCCATTAGGAATACGCTGAACAGCAGTCAAAGAGAGAAACCTACGACAAAATGATCAACTCAAGCAAAACATATTTAGGTTTAAAATCTATGAAAGGTTTATCCCACCCCCAGGCATTCCCTATTCAGCTTTGGCTGTGGCTCCCAGCTCTGCTTCTGTTGCTCAGTTCAAGCCAGAAGAGACCCCAGCCAAGTTTGTCCTGTCCAATCAGCAGCCACCTGCTTATCTGACCAGAACAGCTCCATGGGGCAAAGTTCCCCTCCCTCAGATAAGCAGTGGTTTCCAGTCTGGGAAACAAATTGGCTCTGGAAAAGTAGTGTGTGCAGAGCAAGATTAAAAGGAAAATAGAAAGAGAAGCCAGAGCGGGACACGGTGGAGAAAAAAGGATAAAGAAGGAAGGAGAAATGATCAGGCGGAGTAATTAGAGAGATAAAGGAGAGGGACAAAAGGGAAAACAAAACTATTACACTCAAACTTGCAAAGATCAGACCATATTTAAATATTCGCAAACCAAGTATTTCTCCTGCAGACAACAACAAAACGGATTGTTGATACTCTGTATCCATACAACAGCTCCCCATGTATTAAAGCAGCCTCCCTATCCAATTCAATACTAATTATCTCTTGGTATTGATTTCTATCAACCTTTTAAAATTTCTTATAATAGAAGTGTAACAAATCAGGCTTGTGATGAAGGATATTTTAGCAGTATAGTTCAATTTAGCAGTTAATTTTTAAGCCATATATTATAGGAAAAAATCAGGTAAATAAGTCAGACCTGATTTTATGTTTTAAAGTAGCTAGAGTTGAATAAGTTTATCCTCCAAACATCTATTTTTCAGTGAAAAATAAAGTGACCAATATAGTTAAGTCTTATAGCTCTAGAAGGCCTTTCTCAGTCAACTTTGTGATCCGTAAAATGGATCAGTTCATCATTTTCATTGACTATAGAGACAGAACTGCACTCAGATGAGTTCATCAGGATTGAACTGTGGAAAAAAACACACATAACACACACATTGTTATTCAAAATATATTTCCAAGTTTCCACTTATTTTTGAAAAGTGGCCACTAAATAACATTTAAATGATTTTAAAAGGGGACGATAACATTAAATATTTTAAGTACAAATTCATGTTAATTATAATGGATCTTCAGTATTAGAAAAATTCACGATCTAGTTAACCTCAAATAACGAAGAATATACCTCAAAATGACCTTCAGTTCAGTTCAGTTCAGTCGCTCAGTCGTGTCCAACTCTTTGCCACTCCATGAATCACAGCACGCCAGGTCTCCCTGTCCATCACCAACTCCTGGAGTTCACTCGAATTCGTGTCCATCGAGTCGGTGATACCATTGAGCCATCTCATCGTCTGTTGTCCCCTTCTCCTCCTGCCCCCAATCCCTCCCAGCATCAGAGTCTTTTCCAATGAGTCAAGGCTTCACATGAAGTGGCCAAAGTACTGGAGTTTCAGCTTTAGCATCATTCCTTCCAAGAGAAGGCATCCCAGGACTGATCTCCTTCAGAATGGACTGATTGGATCTCCTTGCCATCCAAGGGACTCTCAAGAGTCTTCTCCAACACCACGGTTCAAAAGCATCAATTCTTCAGCGCTCAGCTTTCTTCACAGTCCAACTCTCACATCTGTACATGACTTCTGGAAAAACATTATGACCTTAATGTATTATTCTACCATATCCTAAATTTTACAAAAATTTTACCAAATTTTACCAGTATTTTACCAAATCCTAAATTTTAGGAATTTTGGGGATATCTTATTATAACCTTATTTTTTTTATGATAAATACTTAAATTTCATGAGACCTATTAGGTAGTTAGAATAGGAAACAGGAGTCCAAAATGGCGCTGGCTAAAAGACAAGCAAAGGAAAAACCTGAGAAAATAGAACAAAGGGAAGGTCAAAGGAAGGTCCAAGGACCTGAGTGAGAACCTCAGGTAGAACAAAGAGCACTTCTGGCTAGCCCAATTTACATAGGGCAGGCCCACGGGGAGGAAAAAACATATAAAAAGAGGAGCCAAAGCACACACTCTCTCTCCCTCTCCCGTGCACTGGCACTCTCCCCCACCCTCTTCTCTTCACGTCTTAGGGCCGGCATACCCTCACACTTGGAGGATGGATTCTCTTGCTATTTTCTAAATAAAATAGAGCTGTGACACTGATTTGTCTAAGAGCTATAACACAGTCTGTCCAAGACCCAAGAGCTGTGACACGCTGAGGGCTTTAATGTCCTTCCCTCCAAATCTTTGTTGTGACAAGACAGAACCAAGGAGCATATATTTGCCTGACAGACCAAAATCATAATTGTGATTATTTCTAGTCAAGGGGCAAACTTTTTTGAAGCTTTCTACATATATATTAATTGCAATCTCTTTGTTATTCACAAATGTTCTCTATATGAAAATATATTATTTGCATGCCATATGCTAACAGCAACATTATGAAAAAAGCCAAATATTCTTAAATAAAAATAAATATATAGTGTTTTTAAACATAATATTAAATCAGAATCACCAGACTGGGAGACAGATATACAGAGAGCAACTTTACCATTTTTTCTCATCCATTTTAGTGGGCAAACATACATATAGAAATTCAACTATTTGAATAGTCATGTCATACACAAAATCATAATAATCTATAAAAGTAAAATAAAACTGCATTTTTCTGCCTATTACAATTGACTTGAGTTTTTAATCTCAACTATGCTCTATAAAAAAATAATTTGTCACGTTTGTGAAGGACTCTCCAGAGAAAGAAATTCATTATCATCAAGGATTGAGTAACCAGTTTTTGGTAAATAGATTTTTCAATACCACCATGTAGCAAAAATTAATAATAATAATAATAAAACTCATATTTCATAGGGCTCTTGCCAACTTAAAAATGTTTCAATTCAGTAAACTTGGAATGCCTACTATGTGTTCATAGTATAAAGATGAAATAGGCATCTTGATTGATGCCTTTGAGTGAAGCCTAAGAGATTTTAAATATTGTCATAAATATTCTGTTTCACTGTCTTTGGGGCCATAACCAATTCATCCATTCATTCTTTTATTCATTCATATATATTTATTCTATGAAAATAAATAAGGAAATCTCATCTAAAATGGAGATGAGAAGCCCTATAAGGGCAACTCTCACACTAGTACCACTTCTTGAAATATGCATAACCAGCAACAAAAGATAAGAATTATTTTGACAGGGAAAGACATTAATCACATGAGAATTTTATCCCCTGCTTTTAAGAAAAGGAAGATTCCTCCCTACCCCAGCAACAATGCTCTAACCACAGCTTACAGTCAATGAGAAACCACCACAACCTCGAACTTTTGCTCTTCAATGAACTTCTGTTCAAAACAACCTTCCCCACGTTCCTCCGAAAACCTAGTAAATGCAGTTCCCTCTCTTTTGTTCTTCTCTATGATTTACCATAGCTTTCTTATATCCTGAATTAAAATTCTTTGCAATTCTCTTTCAATCCTGAATAAGAACATTTTGCTGGTAAAATAACTAGCTCTTTTATTTTTAAGGTTGACAGTTTATAGTTTATACATACTACCTGAGCAGACAATGTGTTAAGCACTATACTAGGCCTTGGGAAGCCTCAGACTGACAATTTGGAGACTCTTCTCAAGGAATCTAATGGGAGAGGTGGTCAATAAAATATTTCAACAGAGCATAATCATGAAGAGTGATACAAAGTATGCAAACAGTGCATTTAAATTACATTTCTGACCTAGACTTCTTAGATGAAGTGGTATTTTGCTAAATAATGAGAAACTTGGTGAAGAAACAACCAAAGGGTTTGAAGGTACGTAACAGTGTGTTCCAAAGCATGGAGGTTTGCAACCAAACTAGTAATTGAAGGAAAAATTGAGTTTTTCCTGAAAAAGAGCACTGATACCTGGGTGTAGTGGAAGTTGAAATTAGATAGCAGCAGACATCAGGTCACATGTAGTTGGGTGATAAGTTAAGGAGAATGCATGTTATCTTGAATGTGTTAAAGAGGTATTGAAAGAAATGACAAATTTCTTTTAAAAGAAATACCTCTCTTAATCCTAAAATTCATATGAACTATAGTACAATATGGCTTCCCTGAGAAGCTCAGCTGGTAAAGAATCTGCCTGCAATGCAGGAGACCCCAGTTCCACTCCTGAGTTGGGAAGATCTGCTGGAGAAAGGTTAGGCTACCCAGTCCAGTATTCTGGCCTGGAGAATTCCATGGTCTATATAGTGCATAGGGCCGCAAAGAGTCGGACACGACTGAGTGACTTTCACTTTCACTTTCCCAGGTGGTGCTGGTGGTAAAGAACCTGCCTGCCAATGCAGGAGACCCAAGAGACACAGGTTTGATCTCTGGCTCAGGAAGATCCCCTGGAGAAGGGCATGGCAACCCACTCCAGTCTTGCCTGGACAATCCTGTGGACAGAGGAGCCTGGAAGGGTACAGTCCATAGAGTCATACAGAGTTGGACACAGCTGAAGTGACTTAGCACACACACACACACAGTACAAAAAACCTCAAATGGACAAAGAAATCTTGAGACAAGTTGATAGCATCACATTTCTTGATTTCAAACTATACTCTAAAGCTATAATTTTAAAAACTATATGGTATGAGCACAAAAACAGACGCAAAGTCCAATGGAATAGAATAGAGAGCCCAGAAATAAACCTATGTATATGTGGTCAAGTAATTTTCAAGAGAGAAATTTCATAAATGAAATTTGCCCATGAACTGTTGTTGAATCAGTATGTTTGGGGTTGGGGGTAGGGAGAGAGTACTCAGAGTTTCCTACTCTGCCAACTTACTGATGCCTCTCAGACAAATAGCATATTGAATAAGAATAGATTTATTTGATTCCCCTTTGTCCTTTAATCATCTTGCTCCAAACACTTATTTTTCCTGCTGTCTGTGTGTTTGTCATTCAGTCATATCTGACTCTTTGCAACCTTGTGAACTGGAGACTGCCAGGCTCCTCTATCCATGGAATTCACCTGGCAAGAGAATTCTGGAGTGTGTTGCCATTCCCTTCTGCTGGGGATCTTTCCAACCCAGGAATCGAATCCAGGTCTCCTACATTGCGGGCAGATTCTTTACTGTCTGAGCCACCAAGGAACCATATTATCCTGTTCTTACAAGAGGCCAAAATATGTGCAGTGCTATATGCTCACTTAAAGACTCAAAAACAAGCAGGGAAATTAAACATGTACAATATTGGGAAGGGTCTAGTCATAATCTTGAAGGCACATAGGCAAAAGTGAAGAAGAATTTATGAGTGGCTACCCGCTCCAGTATTCTTGCCTGGAGAACACTTGCAAGTTGCTGTGAAAGTGGATCTTAAGTGTTTTCACTATGACAATAACAACAAACGGTAATTATGTGAGGCAAATGATGTATTAACAACTTTATTGAGACAATAATTTCATATGTGTGTATATCAAATCATTCAATCATGTACTTTAAACTTATACAGTGTTATACATCACATATGGCTCTATAAATTTGGAAAAGAAAATTCTAAAAACAATGAGGAGTTACTGCTATTGGAAGTTTCTGGGGTGATAAAAGTAATAAAACAATCTAAATTTAATTTTGGTAATGGTTGAAAAGAACTCTGTGAATATACAAAATAGCAATATCAACATTGAACTGTACATTATTAATAGTTGAAATGCATGGTATGTGAATTATGTCTCAATAAGTCTTTTTTTTTTTAATCAAGCATTGGGACATAACAAATAAAACAGTTATATTTCCTCAAGTGCTCACAGATAAGTTACATTTTCTGCTCTCTGGGAAAGTACATGGGAAGTTAAATTATACTCAAAAGTCTGCTTGATAGAGATTTAGAACAAAGAATTTTTGTAATCTAAGCAAGCCCCTGGCACTTATCTTTGATTAAAGAAATAGACCTGACTGCCTAAGGGTTTAGTTTCTGGACCCCTTTGCCTAGTCAGATTTTCCCAGATGCCCAGAATGAAATATAATTCTTTCTTACTTTTCTGACTTTTGTGCTGTGTACTGATAGTTCCATAGAAACAGTTTTATTTAATTCAGCTTGCTAATACCATAGAGTAGACTAGAGTTTCAGATATGAAGTTGACCATGTGGATTTGAACTGCATCAGTTCATGATTGAATTCATCGGTGTGGAACCTTGAATGGGGAAGAACTGTGTATACAGAAGATCAATTACAAATTATCCTCGGATTTTCTCTTTGCAGAGGGTCAGTGCTCCTAACCCCTACATCATTCAAGGGTCAATGTACCCCTGCAAAAAAGAGTTAACTGGAAACTATGAATAATTCATTGATTAGAAGCAGCTTCTCAGTCATCCATTTGTTCAGATGCTATATATGACACTGGACTTTGAACGGAGAACCAACTTTTATCTTGTAGACTTAAACCTAGGGCTTATTTGATACAGAGCATTGCCTCTCAAAATATCATTCTGAGGATCATTTAGATATACTGCTAAGAAACAGTACATCATTAGTTTCTCTGATACTGCCTTGATACTTCTCTACTTTCCCAAACACTTTCTAGCCAACTTTGTGTTGACCGTGGAAAGAATGTGCCCGCTAACTGACCCAGAGCTAGAACTATGCTATTAGGGGCTCCTCACTCCCTCTCCTGTCTTGGGAATATATGTTCTGTCCACCATTCCAAAATTAGGAGTTGTTACAGGGACACACCCTTAAGAAGTTAAGGTGTGTGGAGACCATCTGGACATTGCACATGACTGAAAAGTTAAGACCTTAGTATAAACTTTTAAGATCGTGGTGATGGGTACAAAGATTTACTTGTCTGGTGGCTGCCTGAGACGAGCTTGGTATGTAAGCTCCTGCACTTGTTAAACCTTCTCCCTACCAATCTGAAATGGTCTCTCTCTTTTTTTAAATTTTATTTTCCTTTTATTTATTTTTTCGACCATGCCATTGAACATGCAAGATCTTAGTTTCCTGACTAGGAATTAAACCCATGCTCCCTGCATGGAAGCATGGATTCTTAACCATCAGACTGCCAGGGAAGTCCCTGGTCTGTCTCTTTATTCCCATTCCCTTTGCCCTCCAGGACACAAAGTGCAGTTTCCAATTTCACCTGGAAGCTCCAGAGGTTTCCAGGCAACACCGTAGCTCTACCTTCACCTCCTTTTCATTCCTGCTTCATCCAGCTCAAATGTGCATTCTGCCATTCACATATGTACAGACAATGAATCAATTCCTTTACACTGAATGGGTATGACAGGTGCATTTCATGCATGTGACAGACTAAAGCAGAAGCAAAATGTTTGCTTCTCTTGAGCCATTTGTGAAATTACAAACTCAAATGAGGAATATTCTTAAACTGTCCCATTGTTTCCCCAAATTGACCCAAATGCAATCAAACTAGTAAATTCTGGCTTCCAAACAGAGTGTGTTTGTCACATGAAAATGGAGAGATTAGGAATGACTTGGCTGGAAAAGGCTGCAGTGAGTTATAAAAAATATCTGTATTTGCTTTTTAATACTTGGTAAATGCATTGCAGTGTCTTAAATAAATGTTCTTCAGCTACAGTCAATAATCCCAGGAAAACTTAATTGACACAAGAAGATGCATTCTCCTCTGCGAAAACCACAGATTTTTTTAAAAATTATTTTTCAGGTATTTGCCTATAGGGGATGACGGTAACCATTCTCCATCATTCTCTATAATAGCTTTATGATCTTGCAGACTATACTTATAGAAGTAAAACATAGTTTCTGAAAATGTACTAGGTAGTTGCTTGCCTCTGTTATCTCATTCTTATCCTTTAACAAAAAAATTATTGTAAAGACCAGTTGCTTCTCATTTTTTCAACAGAATTATTTCTTTCAAAGACTTGAGGATAAGATGATAACCATATAGGCTAAAAATTTAAGGGAGGCCAATTTAAGGTGTCTTTACAAATATACCATGTAAAGCAGAACCTAGGTGGCACACTAGTAAAGAATCTGCCTGTCAATACAGGAGACTCAGGAAACATGGGTTTGTTACCTGGGTCAGGAAGATCCACCTGGGGAAAGAAACAGCAACCCATTCCAGTATTCTTGCCTGGAAAATCCAATGGACAGAGGAGCCTGGCAGGCTACAGTCCATGTGGTCTCAAAGAGCTGGACACAACTGAGCACACTACACAAGGGTTGCAACACTCGAATAAGACCAGAGATTTGAGGCCCTGAAATCAGTTCAATTTTAAAAATGTGCCTGTTGGGAAATGCAACACTAATTGAAGGGCCAACCTGCCTAGCAGAAGGGCAAGTTGGATCATGTGTTCCCTTAGCACTAAGTCCAAACCATGTCGAAGATAACAGGAGTGTAAAGCAGCTTAACAATTTCAAATGACAAGGTTGTAATATGTGGGGAAACTAAGGATTTTGAGCAACAGACATGACAATAGTGAGAGTTCAAAGTCTTAGAGACCAGAGTATGGAACCCTAAAATTCAGGGACAGAAATAAAATCCTAGGGTCATAATTGGAACTCATCTTTGATATCGTATCTTCCTTTATTTTTTTTTTTTATTAACCATAGCTGAATCACTGCTTACATGATTACATGATTCCTGTTAGTCACTACAAAAGCTTCCATGCAGGTTCCCTATCTCCCGCTTCACCTTTTCCTAACCTGCTCTTCACATCGTGTAAAAATGATCTTTCTCCATTAGGAATCCTTTGCCACACCTTTACCAAAAACTTCTCCTTGTGTTTAGGATGAAACGCCAGACTCTCACGTGACTTTCAGAACTGGCGATGCCTTGACTCGTGACTCCCCCACAACTCCTTGTCCTCAACCGCATTTAAGCATTCTGCTGTTTCCAGAAGAGATGGAGTCTTTCAAATCTAATTAGCTTTATACATATTACTTCCCTTTACCCACCACGATTTAACCCAGTCAATTCTAACCTGGTCCTTGAAACTAAACTCAGGCTTTACTTCATCTGGAAAGAGACTTGGTTACTGTCGCATCTTCCTTCCCAAGTCTGAGTTTTCTTCTGTGTTGCCATTAACATATTAAGGACCGTATTGTGTCTAATGGCTTATTGTTCTGTCTTCCCCACTAGTCTGTTTTTATCACCTGCCATATCTAGTGCAGTGGTGGTAAGTGGGTTTCAACTTGTAATCAAACTCTCAGGCAGTAACTAGCTATTTAAGCTGTCTAGATAACACAGTGTGTTTGCAATAGAAAAGAGCAAAAGGCATTGTTGATTAATGATGTTTGTCCTGGGCACTGGTTGTAGGAAGAGCAACATGCATATCATATATTTGCTCCTCCTAGTCTAGCACATAATACACTCTCAAAGTTTTTGGTGAATGAGTTAATTAAAAATGCAAGCATTAAGAAAGAGAAACAGTATAAAAGGGCATGGGACTAAAAGCAAAACTGAATTAATGTTGGCCCAGAAGCATTAAGCTTCTTCATACCTGTGGATGGGCTTGATATTGGAATCTAGAGAAGGCTGAATCAATACATTTTGATTATGTAGCTACAGACCTTGAGGGCAGAGCACAAAAGATCTGTTCCTAATGTGCTGACTCCAGATAAAAAGCAAAAATTATCATAGCTAGCCAGTGGCATTCACTAAGACTGAAGACTTTGGATGGAATGGTAAAGCTTCTTGAGAATCTATTGAAGAGATAGATTTTAAGAATAATCACAATGATCTTGAGTGCCTCCATAAAGCTAAACTGTTGGAATTATGGGTGTGGCTAAGTGAGGACTAAGGATAATTACTATAACCTTAATAGACTCAAAGAAACATTGTTTCAATGATCATAATATATAGACTAAATTTATAGAATCAGCAACATCAAAAGTTCATGGTTTGAAATTAGAATTCAAAGGAACATTGTTATATTTTTATACCCGGAGAAGATACCACTTTATAAATCGTAGTGCTTCATATGGAGGCAATTTGGTGGCCTCAGTAACTGAAAATTGCTTGGATACTATGAGAGATTGTCTCAAGTTTTTCTTCACAGATATAGTATTCTTTTAAAGATGTTTGGTAGCTTCCAAGTATTAGATGGCGCCTTTCAACACCCTTGATCTATCTGGAAACTTTATAGCTTAGAGTGGCGATTGTGATTAGTAAAATGTTCAAAGGAGAGATATATACACACACATTTATTGGATAAGATGCTGTAGATCAGAAGCGCCTTCTTATTTTATGTTTCTATTTTGGTAATGGTATTCAGTTAGATAGTCCAAAATTGTAATATGTTACAGAAACAATAATTAAGTGTTCTTTAAACATATGTCAGTTCAAGAGCTTGATAATTAGGACTGATTTTGCTGACCTGGTACTCTCAATCGAGACTTTAGTTTAATTATACCTTTTCAGTTTATGTTACTCTGTGCTCCACGCTAAGTCGCTTCAGTTGTGTCCAACTCTTTGCAACACTATGGACCATAGCCTGACAGTCTTCTCTGTCCATGGAATTCTCCAGGTAAGATACTGGAATGCATTGCCATTTCCTTCTCCAGGGGATTTTCCTGACACAGGGATCAAACCCAAGTCTTTTATGTCTTCTGCATTGACAGGTGGGTTCTTTACCACTAGTGCCACCTGAGAAGCCTATCATCATTTATGTTACTAAATGGTGATAATAAAAAGTTAAGAAAAGAACCTAAAGAACTATACCATCCATAATGGAAAGGTTGGAGAGACATGAAAACTTGGATCAAATCAGTTTAGTTCAAGAAGCAACTACTGTGATTGGCATAAGGTTACAAAGATAAATAAGCTTTTTATTTTGTCCCTATCTAGCTACTGGACTTAAAAAACTTGGCTTTACATTTCTGCGCTTTTTTTTTTTTCTGCTTATTTGAAAAGTTATGATGTTGGGATAGGGTAACTAACTTTTAATGACTTTTTTGTTCTTAAATGCTTAGAATCTCATGAGTCACTTGACTGACTAATATACAGCCTTATGAATATCACTCATCAATATTTTGCATTAGTTGCTATATTGAGTCAAAAAGTTTTCCAAAATTCTCAGATTATGTTATAAAAAAGAAACAGAATAAAGCACACAAGGTCAATTAAAAAAGATGCTCCAGGATGATTTTGTACATTCATTATTAACTCAGCCTTAAAAATAAAAACTCAAGGCACAGGCAGATATACTACAGAAAGACCTGATGAGTACAAGTTTAAAATAAAGAAGTTGAATTGCCTGATCATTTTTGTTTATGCAGTGGAGTAGACCTTGATCTTTTTTGTAGGAGTGGGTTGCTTCTTAGAATCTTACCTTTAGCCTCTGGTTAGGATGGAAAGAGGCAGAGACCAATTCAAACAATAGAATTTTAAATTGCCTAACACTTGCTCTGTCAGTCTACCCTAAAGTTGGCCAAAGCTCATGGAAAATCAATTTGGAGGCCAGCAGTGCAACTTCAGAGGAGGAACGCATGTTCCTGGGAATTCAGAGAATGGGTCCTGCAGTGGCAGCCTGTAGCCAGCTCAGGGACCTGTAGGCCAAGTCCCTATCTGCGAAGGGTAGGGCTCACTATTAGCAGCAGGAGGGCCTCACAGAACTGGCTTCCTGCAGTTTGACTGTGGATGCTGCTCTATCTGCATAGTATTGATGATTTTCTGTGTCTTAGCCTTCCCAGTGGGGCCTTCTTGGGTGGTTCAATGATAAAGAATCCTCCTGCCAATGCAGGAGACACACATTCAATCCCTGGGTCAGCAAGATCCCCTGGAGAAAGAAAAGACAATCCCGCCCAGTATTCCTGCCTGGAAAATCCCATGGACAAAGGACCCTAGCAGGCTACACAGTCCATGAGATCCCAGAGTCTGATGCAACTTAGTGACTAAACAGCAACATACAATAGTGTGTTTAAAATGCTGAATTGCCTGCTCTTTTGTTTATTAACTTCTCTAAAACTCAGTTCTCCCACCTATGAAAAAAGGAGAAAAATTATATTTACCTCAAAATATTGTTTTTAGAAGTAAATTAAAAATATATACATCAAATATTAAGCAAAATGCTTAGTTCAAATAAATAAATATGATCTATTTTAATAAATATATTCTAATTCATATTATAGTCAGAAAAGTAGACTTTGGGGAATTCACTTGAAATTTAAATTTTGCCTCTGCTTCATTCTAATAATATAACACTGACAGTTTTGTTTAATGTCTCAGTTTTCTTAGCATGAAAATTTAAAACAAATTAAGTACTTCATTTAATTGCTTCATGGACTTGGGTGTATGAACTAACCCAGACAAATGGTTAAAGAAGAAATTTTAGAAGATACCTACTTCATGCAATATGTTTGATGTTTTCATTTAGTCTTTATAACACTCAATTTTCTGAAAATAAGACTTAAGTCATAGAGTTTAAATGAATGCTTGTAGCTGAAATAGGAGGGAAGGAATGAATGAATGAAAGAAGATCATAGCCCAAGGACACAACATAAACTGATTAGAGTCAAATGCCCTCAAGATGGCAGACAAGTCACCTTTGACTAGACCTTGACCCTCAATATATATGCTCATAGTAACACATCAGCAAGCTAAGTGATACACCCAGAGGAACCAAGACAGCTCCAAGACCAACTTTCAAAGCCCAAAAAGTGGGCAATGACCCAATTTCTAGAAATCTCCACCCCTTACCCTCCTCCTCTGAAATAGTGGGAATAATCCTCTCACTAATTCGGTTCAGTTCAGTTCAGTTCAGTTGCTCAGTCCTGTCCGGCTCTTTCGACCCCAAGAATTGCAGCACGCCAGGCCTGCCTGTCCATCACCAACTCCCTGAGTTCACACAAACTCTTGTCCATCGAGTCAGTGATACCATCTCATTCTCTCGTCCCCTTCTCCACTTGCCCCCAATTCCTCCCAGCATCAGGGTCTTTCCAATGAGTTAACTCTTCACATGAGGTGCCCAAAGTATTGGAGTTTCAGCTTCAGCATCAGTCCTTCCAATGAACACCCAGGACTGGTCTCCTTTAGGATGGACTGGTTGAATCTTCTTGCAGTCCAAGGGACTCTCAAGAGTCTTCTCCAACACCAAAGCTCAAAAGCATCAATTATTTGGTGCTCAGCTTTCTTCACAGTCCAACTCTCACATCCATACATGACCACTGGAAAAACCATAGCCTTGATTAGATGGACCTTTGTTGGCAAAATAATGTCTCTTCTTTTGAATATGCTATCTAGGTTGGTCATAACTTTTCTTCCAAGGAGTAAGTGTCTTTAAATTTCATGGCTTCAGTCACCATCTGCAGTGATTTTGGAGCCCAGAAAAATAAAGTCTGACACTGTTTCTACTGTTTCCCCATCTATTTGCCATGAAGTGATGGGACCAGATGCCATGATCTTCATTTTCTGAATGTTGAGCTTTAAGCCAACTTTTTCACTCTCCTCTTTCACTTTCATTAAGAGGCTTTTTAGTTCCTCTTCACTTTCTGCCATAAGGGTGGTGTCATCGGCATATCTGAAGTTATTGATATTTCTCCCGGCAATCTTGATTCCAGCTTGTGTTTCCTCCAGCCCAGCATTTCTCGTGATGTACTCTTCATAGAAGTTAAATAAGCAGGGTGACAATATACAGCCTTGACGTACTCCTTTTCCTATTTGGAACCAGTCTGTTGTTCCATGTCCAGTTCTAACTGCTGCTTCCTGACCTGCATATAGGTTTCTCAGGAGGCAGGTCAGGTGGTCTGGTATTCCCATCTCTTTCAGAATTTCCCACAGTTTATTGTGATCCACACAGTCAAAGGCTTTGGCATAGTCAATCAAGCAGAAATAGATGTTTTTCTGGAACTCTTTTGCTTTTTTGATGATCCAGCAGATGTTGGCAATTTGATCTCTGGTTCCTCTCCCTTTTCTAAAACCAGCTTGAATGGTTCACAGTTCACGTACTGGTGAAGCCTGGCTTGGAGAATTTTGAGCATTACTTTACTAGCATGTGAGATGAGTGCAATTGTGTGGTAGTTTGAGCATCCTTTGGCATGGCCTTTCTTTGGGATTGGAATGACAACTGACCTTTTCCAGTCCTGTGGCCACTGCTGAGTTTTCCAAATTTGCTGACATATTGAGTGCAGCACTTTCACAGCGTCATCTCTCAGGATTTGAAATAGCTCAACGGGAATTCCATCACCTCCACTAGCTTTGTTCATAGTGATGCTTTCTAAGGCCCACTTGACTTCACATTCCATGATGTCTGGCTCTAGGTGAGTGATCACACCTCGTGATTATCTGGGTCATGAATATCTTTTTTGTACAGTTCTTTTGTGTATTTTTGCCACCTCTTCTTAATATCTTCTGCTTCTGTATGGTCTGTACCATTTATGTCCTATATTGAGCCCATATTTGTATGAAATGTTCCCTTGGTGTCTTTAATTTTCTTGAAGAGATCTCTACTCTTTCCCATTCTGTTGTTTTCCTCCATTTCTTTGCACTGATCGCTGAGGAAGGCCTTCTTATCTCTCTTTGCTATTCTTTGGAATTCTGCATTCAAATGGGAATATCTTTCCTTTTCTCCTTTGCTTTTAACTTCTCTTCTTTTCACAGCTATTTGTAAGTCCTCCTCAGACAGCCATTTTGCTTTTTTAGATTTCTTTTCCATAGAAATGGTCTTGATCCCTGTCTCCTGTACAATGCCAGGAATCTCTGTCCATATTTCATCAGGCACTCTGTCTATCAGATTTAGTCCCTTAAATCTATTTCTCACTTCCACTGTATAATCATAAGAGATTTGATTTAGGTCATACCTGAATGGTCTAGTGGTTTTCCCTACTTTCTTCAATTTAAGTCTGAATTTGGTAAAAAGGAGTTCATGATCTGAGCCACAGTCAGCTCCTGGTCTTGTTTTTGCTGACTGTATAGAGCTTCTCCATCTGTGGCTGCAAAGAATATAATCAGTTTCATTTCAGTATTGACCATCTGGTGAAGTCTATGTGTAGAGTCTTCTCTTGTGTTGTTTTAAGGGGGTGTTTGCTATGACCAGTGCATTCTCTTGGCAAAACTCTATCAGCTTTTGCTCTGCTTCATTCCATATTCCAAGGCTAACTTTGCAATTTGCCTGTTACTCCAGGTGTTTCTTGAGCCTACGAAGTTACCCAGCCCATTAAAACATAACCACATCACTTTTGAGGCTACACTCACCCTCTGCAATGACCCACACCCTGTCTGTGCAATGTGTTTTTCTCTAAATAAATTAACTTCTTACCTATTTCTTTGCCTCTTACTAAATTCTTTCTGTGATAAGACATCAAGAACCTGAGCTTCATTAAATCCTGAAATTAGGTGTTGTGATTTATTTGGAAGACTGAAGATTTTGGCTGAGTCTGAGTCCCAGCCATGTGTGTTCAAGTCCTAAGAAGGATTTTGGCTGGTTTCAAGTCCTAATCTGATATGAATAATTCCAGAATCACACAGGAGTACCTGGAGCCAAATCTACATCCACAGACCTTGGCTACTTCCACTTCCTAATTCCTGTGTGAGCTGCATGCTTTAGCAGTGAATATATTTTAGTTCCTATCCCATTTTCCCCTTAAATCAATGTAGTATTTAAGGCATCCCTGGTGGCCTAGTGGTTAAGAATTTGCCTACCAATGCAGGGGACACAAACTTAATCCCTAGTCCAGGGAGATTCCATATACCAGGAAGAAACTAAGCCTGTTTGCAGCAACTACTGAAGCCAGTGTGCCCTAGAGCCCATGCCTAGCAACAAGAGAAGCCACTGCAATGTGAAGCTGGCATGCCACAACTAAAAAGTAGCCCTTGCTTGCTACAACTAGAGAAAACCTGTGCATAGCAATGAGGACCCAGCACAGACCAAAACTAATTAATTTAAAAAATTAAAGCAAATGTAGTATTTATTTTTAAAAAATATTGAAAGAAAAAACTGAGTGATAAAATGAAGATGGAATGGAGACAATTGGTCTCTTTTGTCCTCTGTACCCAGTGATCCAGTGATGAGAACACTGGTTGTTCCAAAGGGCATTTACACACCTTCCAGAAGGACATTAGTTCAAATCCCCTTTTCTTCACCTCTTGGCCTGTGATGTCTCTGACTTCCATTTACTTATCTGCATAATGGGCTACTACTAGAGGTTTTGTAAAGAATGAAGGAAATAAATATTGATTTACCTAGATTAAAAATAAAGTCTATTGATTTCCTTTCATCAAAGGAAAAGAATGCATGGTTAGAAACTCAACCCAACTAAAATTCTAAATCAGCCAGACCCACCGCATTAGCAGAAACTTCGAATACCAATAGTAAACAAACCCTCAGGCTAAGTTTCTGCAGCTATCATGAAATTGGATCAAAATTCTGTATGTTGCTTAGTTTTCTATGGTTTGTCAATACAGCAAAAATGTAAAACCAAGACCAGATTGTCTTCATTTGCAGTATAGCATTAAGACATATCCAGTATGGCAGGATAAATCCACCTGATTCATGTCTTAGATTCAATTACCCAAGGATATTTTTACATGGATTTGTACAAAATAACTAATCTTTCTGTAATTTCAGTTTTTTCTTAAGTAGATAAGAAAAACAGACATTCACTATGTCAATTTTTACTTATTTTAGAGCCAAAGAAAAGACCATTCTGCAACTGTGCTCTGCTTATTATGACTTTTGTGTTTTATTGTTTTCTTTAGACAAGATTTAGAAATGTGCTCTGGATAAATAAAATAAATTAATTTGAAACATTTTATTCCTTACTCATTATCTATTTAACCTCTTAAATGATAAATTTTTGAGTCATCCTTGACTTTCCATCCCCAAATCTAAATAAACCTTAACTTTTGCTGTTTTCATTTAACAAATATCTTTCAAATTTGTTCCCTTCTGGTTTAACTGCACAGCTTGATTTCAAGTTCTTACTGTCTCATGAAACTACAGCTTTCTATGGGCACCCCTACATCCAATCTTGGGTTTCTCAAATCTAATCTATACACAATTTCTGAAATGATCTATCAAAATGCAAATCTGTTTCTTTCATTCCCAGGTTTAAAACCTACAACTCATTCCACCTAGCTCTGAGCCCAAAGTTAAATCTCCTTAACAGGTGAAAAACAGAAAGCAGGCCACCACGATTTAACCTCTTCCAGCCTCACCTCATGCCATGTCTTATATTTTATACTCAAGCAACAAAGAACCAATTGCAATTCTGTAGACATGCTAAGTTAGTTCTCACTTCCTGTGTCTTTGTTCATGTTAGAGCCTATCTAGGTAGACCTTTGGTCTAGTAAATGCTTGTCGATCTATCAGATTTAGCTTTGACATCATCTCCTCCAAGTTTTCCTGACCTCTCTTTCACCACCAGGATGATTAGGTGTTTCTAGTATCTTATGTGGATCTTTGTCACTATCATTTTCTCAATAAAAATAATCAATTTGCAAGTCCACTTCTCCACGCTATTCTGAGAGCTCCTGGTGGCTCAGACAGTAAACAATCTGCCTGCAATGCAGGAGACCCTGGTTCAATCTCTGGGTGGGAAGATCCCTTGGAGAAGGAAATGGCAACCCACTCTAGTATTCTTGCTTGGAGAATCCCATGGACATAGGAGCCTGGTGGGCTACAGTCCATGGAGTCACAAAGAGTCAGACACGAGTGAGGATGCTCTACTTTAGAGCAGAGGATGTAAGTTCATCATTGTTGATCTCAGCACTAAGCACAATGCTTGGCATGATGCCTAGGAGATGTTCAAAATATGTTTGATTAAATGAATATACTCATGGCATAATCTGCCAGAAAATTTGTTTTCTGGTATATTATAAGTGCCTTCCTGAAATTTCTCACATTTATTAGTTGATTCATTTTTTACTTCAAGTCCAATGTGAAACCATCACAGTCACAGAAGACTTAACAGAGTTACACATAAATACAGAAGGACCCCTTAGAGCTTGCCTTGCAATGAACATTCCTAGAGGCTATTTGGATCAAATTTTTATAGTGAATTCTTTCAACTTTGGGGAATTTTTACAATTAACTAATCTGAGTCAAGTTTAAATATGTCTCCACCAAATTCTCTAGTAAGGGCAATGTGATCATGCTAACAGCACACACACACACACACACACACACACACACAAAACCAAGAGACTGAAATTATATTGTCTCAGACACTGGGAAGAAAGCATCTTTCTTCAAACAGAATGAGAGATGAGTAGGAGACTGATAATGGTTTCTTTAAAGGAAAGAAAGGGAGTAAAATTCAAGAGACTATTCAAAAAGCACAGACTTTATACCAAAGACATAATGATCAGTTCTCATATAAATAGGTTCATTACAATGAAAAGAAGAATAACCTTTACCCTTTCTGAGTTCAGTTTCTCCAGCAATGGCTTAACCCTTATTCATTAGTTGACTAATGGCGAAAGCTCACTTTTTACTAATAGTGTGTAGAAGCCAAAGGCTCTGCGTATATAAGGACTGTGTTCAACATTATGTGCTGAAGAAAAAAAAAATCAAAGCAAATTAGTAAAGCAGCAAGAGCTTCCAAAAACTGGCATTATCTATAGCAGTTCTAGGAGTAGTTTCTCTATTGTGTATCTCCATTTATTCCACAGATAATTACTGAAGGACGTCTATGTGTAAAGCACTTGGAGTTGGGGGGGTGGGGGGATAAGGAGGATGAACAATAACAGAGCAATGGAACACTGCAGAGATGCCAGGCAGTCAGTCAGTTCAATCATGTCAGACTCTTTGAGATCCCATGGACTGCAGCGCACTAGGCTTCCCTGTCCATTACCAATTCCCAAAGACAGTCCAGTTCAGTTCAGTTGCTCAGTCATGTCCAACTCTTTGCAACCCCATGAACTGCAGCACGCCAGGCCTCCCTGTCCATCACCGACTCCCGGAGTCCACCCAAACCCATATCCATCAAGTCAGTGATGCCATCCAACCATCTCGTCCTCTGTCGTCCCCTTCTCCTCCTGCCCTTAATCTTTCCTACATCAGGATCTTTTCCAATGAGTCAGCTCTTCGCATCAGGTGGCCAAAGTACTGGAGTTTCAGCTGCAACATCAGTCCTTCCAATAAACACCCAGGACTGATCTCCTTTAGGATGGACTGGTTGGATCTCCTTGCAGTCCAAGGGACTCTCAACAGTCTTCTCTAACACCACAGTTCAAAAGCATCAATTCTTCAGTGCTCAGCTTTCTTTATAGTCCAAGTCTCACATCCATACATGACCACTGGAAAAACCATAGCCTTGACTAGACAGACCTTTGTTGGCAAAGTAATATCTCTGCTTTTTAATATGCTGTCTAGGTTGGTATTAACTTTCCTTCCAAGGAGCAAGTGTCTTTTAATTTCATGGCTGCAGTTGCCATCTGCAGTGATTTTGGAGCCCAGAAAAACAAAGTCAGCCACCATTTCCACTGTTTCCCCATCTATCTGCCATGAAGTTATAGGAACAGATGCCATGACCTTAGTTTTCTGAATGTTGAACTTTAAGCCAGCTTTTCCACTCTCCTCTTTGACTTTCATCAAGAGATTCTTTAGCTCTTCTTCACTTTCTGCCATAAATGTGGTGTCATCTACATATCTGAGGTTATTGATATTTCCCCCAGCAATTTTGATTCCAGCTTGTGCTTCCTCCAGCCCACCATTTCTCATGATGTACTCTGCATATAAGTTAAATAAGCAAGGTGACAATATACAGCCTTGACGTACTCCTTTTCCCATTTGGAACCAGTCTGCTGTTCCATGTCCAGTTCTAACTGTTGCTTCCTGACCTGCATACAAGTTTCTCAAGAGGCAGGTTAGGTGGTCTGATATTCCCATCTCTTGAAGAATTTTCCACAGTTTATTGTGATCCACACAGTCAAAGGTTTTGGCATAGTCAATAAAGCAGAAATAGATGTTTTTCTGGAACTCTCTTGCTTTTTCCATGATCGGGCAGATATTGGCAATGTGATCTCTGGTTCTTCTGCCTTTTCTAAAGCCAGCTTGAACATCTGGAAGTTCATGGTTCACGTACTGCTGAAGCCTGGCTTGGAGAATTTTGAGCATTACTGTACTAGCATGTGAGATGAGTGCAATTATGCAGTATCTTGAGCATCTTGAAGACAGGATGGCTATAAATGCTTTACATGAATTAACTCATTAACACTCTCCACAGCCCTAAGAGGAAGGCACTATTACCCTCCAATTAGTTATGTAGAAATTAAGAATCAGGTAACTTAAATAATTTGCCTGTTTTTTCACACAGCTTGTTTTCTGCTTGCATTATCTGGGCTGTTAATAAAATATATGGAGAGAGATACATATCATCCCACAAGTGTCATTTATGAGAATAAAAATATTACAAATGTGATCTGATGAGTGATATTCATGTCTGCCTTAGTCATCACATTATCCCTGGAATGAAGAAAAGTGCTTGGTATATAGGAGGCACCCAATATTTATTGTTTGAATTAGTTGAACAAAGACACTGCTTTTACAAGTTCAGAAAGAGAAAGAAAATGGGATGAGAACTAATATTTATTGACTAACTTTCTGTAGGAAAGGCACCATTCACTACTCAACTGCTAGCTTGATGTGGTTGTAAGCAAGAACTCTGACTGAGATTAGCTGGCTTCAAATCCCAGCTTTACCACTTTCTAGTCTGCATGGATCTGGTATGGTATGTTCCCAGTTAGTCATGTCTAACTCTTTGTGACCCAATAGACTGTAGCCCACCAGGCTCCTCTGTCCATAGAATTTTCAAGGCAAGAATACTGGAGTGGGTTGCCATTTCCTCCTCCTGGGGATCTTCTTGACTCAGGAATTGAACCCTGTCTCTTGTGTCTCCTGCATTGGCAGGTGGATTCTTTACCCCTGAGGCATCTGGGGAGCAACATGGACCTGGGGACACTTACATTTTCTGTGCCTCACTGTTCTCCTCTGTAAAATGGGAATAGTAATAGTAACTATTCAGTGGATTAGTATGGGGACTAAATGCGTGAAAAAGACAAAATGCTTATTAGAATAGCACTTTTGCAGCATCAGCTATTATTGCTATTAATTCAATCATTACTGCATTCAATACCTTATTCTAAGGTCTGGAAAAGGATCCAAATAAGTTCTACCTTGGATGCTTATGTCCTGTTATAAATGTTAAAGGAATGCAGAAACAAAAGAAGTTTCAAGGACAGTAGCTGAGAGAAAGAAGAAAAGTTATGAATATAGGCTCAGCTGGGAAAGAATCCACCTGCAGTGCGGGAGACCTGTGTCCGATCCCTGGGTTGGGAAGATCCCCTGGAGAAGGGAAAGGCTACTCACTCCAGTATCCTGGCCTGGAGAATTCCATGGACTGTATATCCATTGGGTCACAAAGAATCGACGACTGAGTGACTTTCACATTCACGTTCACAAGAATAACTCAGGCTGATGAAAGTGTGGGAGAAAAAAGTCACAGATGCCAAAGGGCAGAGCTTATTGTGAGAAACAATAGATGGTAGTAAGGTTTACTTGAGAGGAATTCAGTCCAGTTGTAAATCATTTTAATCTCATTCCAATCTACTGATCTTCTGAGTGAGAAGCAAACCAAAGAAAACACACAGTTTGAAACATGATACCTTTATCTATACAACTCTAATTTCTCATATGTTAAAGAGCCTTTGAATTTCCATTGATCATAAGAATATCTGTTTTTATCAAAATTGAATAACATATATTTTCCTGGTCTAGTAACACAAGGTCCTACAATCCCAGGTTTCTTGCGTTCAGCTTAACTCGGAGAGCGATAGTGACCTAAAGGCATATTAGCGCTTATCTGTTGAATGGTTTGTTGAGGGAACCATGCTGGCCTTAAGGTAGGGCCCAGTGACTTGGAGCGTGCCTTCTTCTACCTGGCAGTGGAATTGGAAGTCTCTAACAGAGCAGCAAAGTAATCAACAGTCTCTGAAAATGGACAACCGTTTAATTCTCAGCAATGTTCCCTCTGGATCAGAGCTCCAGCAAAACTGGACAATAGTGAAGCGAAGCCTGACCTCAATACTCTCTGCCTTATTCTACAGACAAACAGGCCAAATGAAGATCCATTTGGCATCTCTCAGTTCAGTTCAGTTCAGTCGCTCAGTCATGTCCAGCTCTTTGCGAGCCCATGAATTGCAGCATGCCAGGCCTTCCTGTCCATCACCAACTCCTGGAGTTTATTCAAACTCAAACTCATACTCATGTCCATCAAGTCGGAGATGCCATCCAGCCATCTCATCCTCTGTCGTTCCCTTCTCCTCCTGCACCCAATCCCTCCCAGCATCAGGGTCTTTTCCAATGAGTCAACTCCTCATGAGGTGGCCAAAGTACTGGAGTTTCAGCTTTAGCATCAGTCTACCAACACTTAATTTTTTACTTTAAAATGCCAATTATCAACAGAAAGTCTCTTTTTGTGCCCTATTGTTTTTGTCTGGAGAGAACTTGTGGAATGGAGATGCTCTGGGAGTAAAAGCATTCAGGCTCCAAGTTCTTAGCAAACATATTTGTTTCTCATGGTAAAACAAAATATTCTTGTATCCTGTCTTCAAGCTAGGTTCATATCATACCTGAATCAGAGAAAAAAGGGCATATTAAATAATGATCATGTGCTCAATTTCAGGATATTAGATTCTCACTGTTGACCTTTAGGTGGTAGCTTGTTTATGAAAACAAATCACGGGAAATTAAGTCAGCAAATTAGGCTACTGTGAAAGAAGGAAAAAGGCTTCAGACTTAAGCAAGAGGTTATTTTAAAAGCAGCTTGCAGCTTAAATATATTTAGTCAGTCAGACAGCAAAGTGAAAAACCATATCAGGATCTTTAATATAAAACTCAAAGTGTGTGTGTGCTCAGTCATGTCTGACTCCTTGCTACTCCACGAACTGTAGCAGTGCTGCCGCCCCATCATCCCCCCGCCCCAGGTTCCTCTGTTCATGAAATTTCCTAGGCAAGAATACTGGAGCAGGTTGCCAGTTCCTCCTCCAGGGATCTTCCTGACCCAAGGATTGAACTCATCTCTCCTGCATCTCCTGCATCTCCTGCATTGGCAGGTGGATTCTTTACCACTGCACCACCTAAATCGAAACCTTTGTGGGAAATACTTAAAGACAAAACTCACTGAGCTACTAGAGCAATTTGTTATAGTAGGCAATCCAATTTGGAGATTTTTTTCCCCCTAGTTTGAAAATGTATAGAACAGAGTTACAACACAGAATAAAGCTTCCACAACTCTTGACTAAGGATACTTGGGAGATAAATCATCTACAAGGGTAAATTTAAATTGGAAGAATGTCAACGCTCTTCTTTTTATCCAAAGTAGGAGACAGAGAGAGGCATGCCAAGACAATGTACACATTTAAATATAAAATATTAAAATGCCTTTCTTATTATTTTCAAACCCAAGCATGAGATAAAGCAAATAGTGTATGTATTTCCAGATACTTGCCTGACAAGTTCTTAAAATGGATTTTTTGCCAAAGTGAAAACAGAGAGATTATTAAATTAGAAGTTGAAAAGGGGTAAAGGACCATCAAACATTGATGGAAGAAAAAGTTGTGTATCGTGTTAATCCCAAATAAAGCATAATTGATTCTCGTTAGAAAGATAATTTCAGTACTAAAGTCAGAAGGCAGGAGAAGGAACGAAAGAAGATGAAATGGTTGGATGGCGTCACCACCTCAGTGGACATGAGTTTGAATGGGCTCTGGGAGATAGTGAAGGACAGGGAACCCTGGCATGCTGCAGTCCATGGGGTTACAAAGAGGAGGACATGACGGAGTGACTGAACAGCAAAGAGTCTGTTATGTAAGTGAAAAGTGCTTCGTTTGGTTTTAGGTTTTCTAGGTGAGGTATGGGACTTGTCAATCTCGGAGAGCATGCATTATTCTGTGGGTTTAGTGACAGAATCCAAGAGAGTACAATAAACTGTGTGAACATTATCTCTAGGGAAAGAAAGAAAAGAGCTCTCAGAGCAATATGTCAGAGCCAAAGAGAAATTCATGGGTATCAAGATTTCAGGGCCTGATGATGAAAAGAAAAGAGAATAGAAGACTCTAATACATGCAAAGACAATAAGTTCATGTAACCAAAACTGGAAGCGCAAGAACTAGGGGAAAAGAAGAAAGCAAGAAGTGGGAGTCTTTGAGCATGCAGGATTTCAAAGGAGTTCATTACTGAAGTGATTCTGATGCCTTCTCTCCATGGATGGACTTCCTGACTTTATGCTTTTCCTCAAGTCAGCCTGGTTGTTGATACTGAAGACTCAACAAATGCAACTAAACATCACCATGAATGAGGAAAGTGGCAAGATTTGTAACTGTTAAATCAAATACACAAGTCATCCATTCAGGAATGATAATGCAAGAAAAAGAGTAAGCATAGTGCCTGGCACATGTTCTCAGTAAAAGATAGTAGGCATTTTTTTTCTTCATTATTAGTATTACATTAATATTAGAATTAGTAGTACTACTTTTACAAACTGCCAGATTCTTACCCTTGACAATCAGTTCTTGAGAGCAGAGACTCTGGTTTCTTTGTTCACATTTATCCCTTTAGTACCTGACATTGTATCCTGGTGCCCCAAAATATGCTACTCTGGAGTAAAGACTGTTTTGAACTAAAGGCAACTGAGAAGAAATAGATACAAAGATTGCTTGGTCTCCTTTCTCCATTTGCCTAAAAGTAGGGTCCCTTCTCTCCTCTTTACCTGGAAGGACAAGATTAATCCTCAGAGACAACTTTAGACCTTATCCACCTGGAGAAGGCACCACTTAAATGATAAATTATTATTTAATAATGATTTATTATACATTAAACCATAATTTAAGTATTAAATTAATAAATGATTTCAATTAATAAATTTCTATTCATTTTTCTCCTGTTAATCTTTCTCTTACTGTAGGGGTCTCAGCCAAGAACTCAGAAGGGTAGATAAAAAATTATTTTCCTCTTCTACAAGAAACATGGGCTTCCCAGATGGCTCAGTGATAAAGAATCCACCTGCCAATCCAGGAGACACAGGTTTGATCCCTGGTCCGGGAAGATCCCCTGGAGAAGGAAACAGCAATCCACTCCAGTACTCTTGCCTGGGAAATCCCATGGACAGAGGAGCCTGGTGGGCTATAGCCCATAGTGTCACAAAGAGTCGGAAACAAATTAGTAACTGAACAACAACAACAACAAGCAACATAGCTGACTGACATTCAACAGCAGCTTAGTGAATGGCTTTGCAAAACTAGAGTCCTGGGAAACTAAAAAACAGTGCTTTAGTAGAAACCTGCATAGGCGACTCTCAGATCATAGAAGCTGAGTATTTAACCTAGGGACATTTCTCAAAGGAAGAGAACCCTGATCCAAATTTGGAACCCTGTGAATATGAAGGTGATTGCAGCCATGAAATTAAAAGACGCTTACTCCTTGGAAGAAAAGTAATGACAAACCTAGATAGCATATTCAAAAGCAGAGACATTACTTTGCCAACAAAGGTCCGTCTAGTCAAGGCTATGGGTTTTCCAGTGGTCATGTATGGATGTGAGAGTTGGACTGTGAAGAAGGCTGAGCGCCGAAGAATTGATGCTTTTGAACTGTGGTGTTGGAGAAGACTCTTGAGAGTCCCTTGGACTGCAAGGAGATCCAACCAGTCCATCCTAAAGGAGACCAGTCCTGGGTGTTCATTGGCAGGACTGATGCTAAAGCTGAAACTCCAATACTTTGGCCACCTCGTGTGAAGAGTTGACTCATTGGAAAATACTTTGATGCTGGGAGGGATTGAGGGCAGGAGGAGAAGGGGATGACAGAGGATGAGATGTCAGGATGGCATCACCGACTCGATGGACATGAGTTTGGGTAAACTCCGAGAGTTGGTGATGGACAGGGAGGCCTGGCGTGCTGTGATTCATGGTGTCGCAAAGAGTCGGACACGACTGAGTGACTGGACTGAACTGAATATGAAGGTAGAGGGGATGAGAGGAGTAGAAAAGGGCTTCGTTGGTCAGTGACCATGGACAACGGAGCTCGGTGGGCTTCATGGGTCACAAAGAGTCAGACTCCCGTGAAGTGACCTAGTATGCATGCGCCATACAGACAAAGGCAGAGATTGAAAGAAGGGCATGACTTTCCGGTTCAAGGTAATGCAAGTGATTTTCTAGGGTTCTATCTTTGTTTATTCTAAGCTAAGTTCTAGGTTCACAATAGCTTATTTTGAACAATCCTTTTATCATGGAAAATATTTTTATCAGCAAGTCCAAACTTATAGTGGTTTGAGTGATTCTACATTGGGGAAAGTCAGAGAATATAAATGTAGTCTTGGATAGACAGATAGACCATCCCTTGGCTAATTTTTGAAATGAGAAAAAATGTATAGAAGTGGAACTTTATAAACATTTGTGGAATCAGGAAATATGAATTTGCCTAAGAAATTTATATGAGAAATCATTTCCTTTTTCCTTTTTTTAATGCAACTTTCTATAAAGAAGAGAAAAAGGTAAGCTGGGGGGAAACTGAGACGAAATATTTAATACCTTTAATGTCAATGCCAATAAAAACTATGAATTTGTGTTTTTTGAAGCAGGTTTGCACTGGAAATTTGTGTCAGAAAGTACATAATCAGATAACTTCCCCCCAGTCTGAAAGAGTATGCCTCCCTCAGGTTAGAGTACTGATACAAATTAGGAGATGAGGAAAGAAAGTTTTCAATTTTAGTAGCAAGTAGACAAATATAGTTGTTTGTGTCTTAAAATAGCAATCCATTAAAATTAAACTGAAAGCTGTCCTTCACTCCACAATTGATTTCAGGAAGAAAGAAACTAGGTTGCATCATTAGCCCAGGAGGTTCTGAAATTGTGACAAGATGTCCTTTCCAGGTGAGTGCAGCTTTGAGAAAGGCACAGAGTTTCAGTGGGCTTCCCAGGGGGCTTAGTGGTAAAGAATCCACCTGCCAATGCAGGAGACATAGGAGACTCAGGTTTGATCCCTGGGTGGGGCAGATCTCCTGGATTAGGAAATGGCAACCCATTCCAGTATTCCTGCCTGGAAAATTCTTTGGACAAAGGAGTCTCGTATGCTACAGTCCATGGGGTTGCAAAGAGCTGGATGACTCAGAGACTGAGCACGCAGAACTTCATCATCAGTGGAGTGTGGTGTGAGTGTCAGCATGCACGTCCTCTTTGCTGGCTCCCATGAGTACAAGACGTGTGCATTACAGAACCCAAAAGCAGATGGGGAGAGAAATGCATCTCCATCTTTGCTAATGGTAGTGATTAAGTGGAAGTCCTAATAGTCACCATAGTAACACCAGTCCTGAGCACTGGCCATGAAAGTTTAAAAAAGCAACTCTCCAGGAACTCAAGAAAAAATTCTTATCTATGAAAAGTGGAAGCTATATAGGAAAGAGCTTGGAAAGAAACTCTTCTACACAGGAAAGAGTGGAAAGGGGAACTTGGCTACCATTTAACTTTTGTAATTAGTTACCATTTAGACTGGCATTCAAGCTCCTGGTGTCAGAAGTATTACTAAGTGCTGCTGATGAGTATAGCCTTGCAGGGCTATAGTCAAGTGTTACACTTGGTATTCATGGTTGATAATCAAGGAAACAGTACAAAGAAGCAATTATTAAAGCTGCATAAGTGAAAGAAATGTGATTTCTTCTTGTGTGTACTCAGCACAAAGTTAGAAGGATGTTGGTTCTTATATTTTGCTCGCCAGGACAGTGACCCCAGGGGCTGCTATAAGCCAACTGTTCTTATATTTAGTTCTCCAGGATACTGACCCCAGGAGCTGCTAGAAGCCAACTCTCTAGAATGTTCTTGATTAGAAAAATAAGAATTAGCCGGACTCTAAATATGTCTTTCCTGTTTCTCCATATTCTTATGAACTGGTCTCAGTTGGAGGAAAGAATTAAAGAAAATGTAGTAGCAGCTAGGGCTTTTATTTTTAGAATATAGTATGTAAGTGGGGCCAGAGAATAGAAGAAGAAAGATAAGTTTAAAAAGGTTAATGGGAGCAAATCCACTTATGGATATAAGCAAATCCTTATATTCACAGACATAAGGTTATACAATGAGAATACAACAGTTCATGGGGTACTGACCCTTCTCTACAGAACCTCACAATCTGAAGCAGCAGATAAAATTGACTTCCATAGACGGCACACTCTCTCAGTATCAAGCAGTGTGAACCCTGCCTTAGATACACATGGACTTTAATCCATAAAACGCCAATAAGAGAAGTATTTAATCTTTGCTTTTGCTAAGAGGAAATTGAGGATGAGAAAATTATAAATAACTTCCAGCTTGAGAGAGATGGAGCTAGGAGTCTAACTCAACAGTTTTTCTTCTTTATTACTATCCCATATGAGTTTGAGCCTTCTTCTTTTATTAACCTTCTATATGTATATTATGACAGTTTATCGGTGCTAATTTTATTATAAGATTACAGCTTTGAATGGAGTTTTCATCCACCAACTAGCAAATGAACATAAAAGCACATAGGATATTGCACTTATAATTGCTTGACCTCTGTATAACCACTGTTAGTGAACTTGTCACAGTATCATCTAAGTTCAACTCTTAAATCTTAATTTTAAAAGTTATATACAATCTTAGAGCTAGAGAAAAATATACAAGGTGACATTCCAACTTTTATTCATGTTGATGAATATAAATAATCCAATGTTTTTAAAGGGAAAATTTGAATGAGTGGGTGCTCAAAAAATAAGTGTACTGACATGAAATTTAACTTTCAAGCTCCTGCTATTTTGGTTAATACCCCTTAGGAGAAATTTGAAAGTAATCAAAAGTTATTTGTTTTTAACTACATCATATCCTTTTGAAAAAACCATTCAAGTGGCATATGAGATATTTTTAAATTATGTTTCAAACATAACAGTCTTTATAATGGCATTATTTAACATCTGAGTGCCAACAGTTTACCTTCTGTTGTGTGAAGAGAGGAAGGCACGATTTTTTTTTTTGGGGGCTTCCAATCAACAACAAAGTGTGAGGGAGAATAACAGATGCTGAATATTTAGTCATGCAGTTTGAGGACTGAGCCATGACATGACTGTCCTAGATAAAAAAAAGTTGAGTACCTCTGTGCCAGCACATTTCAAATGATATATACCCCACATCTCTTTCAGGATGTGAAAATGTAGAATCTGAAATCTATAACAGAACAATACTCCCCAGAGTGATATTAAGTATTTTATCACCACAGCTAGTCTGTTTAATTTCTGCAAACTGTATCTATAACCTGGGCTTTCAAGGTGGCGCTAGTGGTAAAGAACCCACCTGCCAATGTAGGAGATGCAAGAGACATGGGTTTAATCCCTGGGTTGGGAAGATCACTTGGAGGACAGTATGGCAATCCACTCCAGTGTTCTTGCCTTGAGAATTCCATGGACAGAGGAACCTGGCAGGCTATAGTCCACAGGGCTGCAAAGAGTCAGACATGACTAAAGCTATTTAGCACACACACCTACAACTCTTGCAGTTCCTGTCACTGCCATCTGCAGTTTAGAAGGCTATGCCTCCTTATTTTATAAGGAGAAAGGAGATGGAGTAGAATTCTCCAATGTAGCATGAGGCAGGATGTTTTATAAAATTTGAATTTATGATAGAAGGAGAAATAAATGACTCACTTTAATATATTTAAGCTTCCTGTTGAGAAAAAGAAGCAAAATTATAGGATCTCAGAATATGAAGTTTGCTTATCCACTAACCTACTAGGTTTATGGATGAGAGAACTGAAGTCTAAATGGCAGAAGAGTCAATAGAGGAGTCAATAGCTTTTGAGGTTTCCTGGGTAGCTTTCCTGGATATTTCCAATAGGGGTTTCTGTACAATCCCATTCCAGCTCACTGAAAGCAGTGGAAACTATAAAACATTTGCTAGCATATTTCCTTCCAGTCCCAGAGTTGGCTCTCCTTAAACAATATACAGATCACTCAGTTTTCTTTACGAGATTCCTATCTTCCTTCATTCTTCATATTTGTAAATGTAGTGAGACCTATTTGGCATCAATATTTTTTATTTTAGCCCAGGTGCATGCAACCAAGAGATGGTTTGTGAAGTTAGAGAGCTGAAAGAGATTTATAATCTCTAAAAGAAATTCTTCAGTGTCATGGGTCATCTGCTTACACTCCCCAACTTTTCTCTACCTCTTTCCTCTTAATTTTTTTGGCAGGGGGAACTCATTTTCTTTCTTTTAAAAAAAAATAATTTATTTTTAGCTGCAATGAATCTTTACTGCTGCCCACAGACTTTCTCTCAGAGATGGGAATACCAGACCACCTGATCTCCCTCTTGAGGAATCTGTATGCAGGTCAGGAAGCAACAGTTAGAACTGAACATGGAACAACAGACTGGTTCCAAATAGGAAAAGGAGTACATCAAGGCTGTATATTGTCACCCTGCTTATTAACCTCTATGCAGAGTACATCATGAGAAACACTGGGCTGGAGGAAGCACAAGCTGGAATCAAAATTGCTAGGAGAAATATCAATAACCTCAGATATGCAGATGACACCACCCTTATGGCAGAAAGTGAAGAGGAAGTAACGAACTTCTTGATGAAAGTGAAAGAGGAGAGTAAAAAAGTTGGGTTAAAGCTCAACATTCAGAAAACTAAGATCGTGGCATCTGGTTCCATCACTTCATAGCAAATAGTTGGGGAAACAGAGTCAGATTTTATTTTGGGGGGCTCCAAAATCACTGCAAATGGTGATTGCAGCCATGAAATTAAAAGACGCTTACTCCTTGGAAGAAAAGTTATGACTAACCTAGACAGCATATTAAAAAGTAGAGATATTATTTTCTCAACAAAGGTCTGTCTAGTCAAAGCTATGGTTTTTCCAGTGGTCATGTATGGATGTGAGAGTTGGACTATAAAGAAAGCTGAGCACCAAAGAATTGATGCTTTTGAACTGTGGCATTGGAGAAGACTCTTGAGTGTACCTTGGACTGCAAGGAGATCCAACCAGTGCATTCTGAAGGAGATCAGCCCTGGGTGTTCATCGGAAGGACTGATGTTGAAGGTGAACCTCCAATACTTTGGCCACCTGATGCGAATAGTTGACTCATTGGAAAAGACTCTGATGCTGGGAAAGATTGAGGGCAGGAGGAGAAGGGGACGACAGAGGATGAGATGGTTGGATGGCATCACTGACTCAATGGACATGGGTTTGGGTGGACTCCGGGAGTTGGTGATGGACAGGGAGGCCTGGTGTGCTGCGGTCCATGGGGTCACAAAGAGTCGGACGCGACTGAGTGAATGAACTGAACTGAACTGACTAGGCTTTCTCTAGTTTTGGTCAGTGGGGGCTACTCTCTAGTCGTGGTGTATGGACCTCTCATTTCAGTGGCTTCTCTTAATGAGGAGCACAGGCTCTACGAGCAAGGGTTTCAGTTGTTGTGGATTGTGGGCTTAGTAGTTGCAGCTGGCAGGCTCTAGATGAGGGATCAGTACTTCTGGTGCAGGGACTTAGTTGCCCTGTGGTAAGTGGAGTCTTCCCAGACCAAGAATCAAACCCATGTGCTCTGCATTGGCAGGCAGATTCTTAACCACTGGACCACCAGGGAAGTCCTATCTCTTTACTCTTAAATTAAATGTTATAAAATGTGAATGGTGTCAGTTAGAAGTAATGTATATTTTGAATACTTCATATATTTTGACAATTTTTTGCTTACTCATTTATTATGCCCCTTTGTTTCAGATTTAATTAGCTACATATGACATACACATATTACAAACATATAAGGTCTAAGGTGGTGATTTTTGAGGATGAGGTGTCAGAAAGAAGAGGAGGATTCTAGGTATAGGACTGGAAGAGTTTGATGAGATTAATGATAAGGAATTAAAATCCTATATGTCATTTCACTGCAGTAATGGAACAGGAGATGCAAAATCACCTGTTTCTACCATGACAGTTACTTAAAAATGCATTTTACATGGGTTTGTAATTCAAGTCTTCCTGATTGCATTGTACATTATCTATGAAAAACAGCTTTCAATAGTTCTACCAAATTCATCACCATTTGATAAATAAAGGTTCTGATCATTTCAAACAACTATTAGAATCCCAAAACAAACAAAACAAAAGCCTAGATTTGAAAGGCCTGGGAAATAATTTACTTAGTAACAGCAAAACCTATTGCCCAGAAAAGTAAAACTAATAATGCCAGCATGTAAAATGAGAAAGCAAAATGCTATGACAAGATACAGTATGATAACATGAAAAGGTTCCACTTTGAAACAGTAAATCAGTTGATGTATTGATGGTACGTCCCATTGTGCTGGAAAGGTTGGATATAATAAACTGAAAAACAACAGCTTCTCTCTCCAGGTTGATGAGTCAACAGATTTCACCAATAAATGTCACACTATAGTATTTGTAAGATTTGTAAATACTGTTGAAATTCAAGAAAACTTTTCCTGCTGCAAAGAACTGCATGAAAAAAGGCAAAGGCACGATATATTTAAAGTTTTGTAAACAAAGGATTTGTCCAGGAGGAGCTGGCTTGGCATCTGTATTGCTAGTGTCCTTCCAATGACTGACCTTACAATTTATTTCACCTCTTATAAAATAATGCCACAATGCTTTCTTCACAGATAGGTGTTGATATTATTGGAAATGCAAATGTTTAAAAATGTATGAATGATGGTACAAGAATGGTTAACTTTATTAGGCAAACAATGGATGTTCACTTGGGAATGCTTTGAAAACTGCAAAAATCTAAAAAAGAGCTGAGAACTCTCCTGCTATAGATAGCTATCTGGTAGTTTAGCAGAGGTATTCTTCCCAGGGTGTTTGAGTTGAAAGGTAAATTGCAGCTGTTGCTGAGTGTTTTGAAGATGAAGAATGGCTGGAAAAACCTGTCTGCTCAGCACATATTTTTTACCACATGAACCAGCTGAACAAGCCTCTATAAGGCTCTTCAGAAAATGTTTTGACTTCCAGTGATGAGAGTCTCAGATTTAAAAGAAAACTAAATCTTTTGAAAAATTGTGTTGCAAAAGGAAATCTTGAAATGTTTCCACTGCCTCTTGGTCCCCAGAGTGAGGAAAGATATTGGTAGATCTCGTCTCTTTGAAAACGCTCTTGAGGAGCCACAGTGTAAAAGAACAGCATTGCCCCCAGAATTCACTTTCCCTCTAAGTGCTTAACATGGTGATGACCCTGCTTAACATGGTGATGACCCTTTCTCAGCCTGGGAACCTGACTTGAAGAAAAGAGGAAGAATATTGTTGAACTGCAGTTCACACATTTAAGCTGAAATTTCCCAATCTGTCCCAAGACAAGATCTCACTTTCTGAAAAAGGAGAATAAATTGTCATTTATAGGAAAGTGTTGAGAAACTTACAATAGTTTTCAACCCTTACATGGGTGAGCAAGCTTATTCTTAACAATAACCAAACATTAGGATAGACATCATCTCCTGTCAGTTGAAAATGAGATCTTTGTGTACTTATCTCAAGTTTGACTCTGATCAAAAAGAAAAAAAAGAAACAACAAAAAAACAAGAGTTCTTAGCAAAGAGGTAAATTAATTATTTTGGGTTTGAAATTAGGCTAAGAAGTAAATTTAAAAAAAAAATCACAGCAAAATGACTCTTCTCTACTCAAGACAACACTGGTTCATATTCATGTTGAATTTTGCATTATTTTGATTCTTCAAAGGCCATCACAATGGATTAAAAGTAGTGGGATATACAATTTGTAATGTTGAAACAGAAAAAGTCACAGAATAGGGAAAAAAGAGATGGAAGTGAATAGTCCAACTATATACCAACAGACAACTCTAGAGCAAGTGTTTGCTGCAGGGATTAAAAGGAATCTAAAATGCTCCATAATCTCTGTCCTAGAGGTGAGTGTTGCAAGTGTCAGTGTTTTACCATCAATCAGATTTATTTCTTATTAATTAATGAGCCTTGATGACACTAAGATAAAAGGAATCATATATATTAAACACAGTGTTTCTTCCTAAACTATTTTATATCTCAAGTTTACAGAATGTTTGAGCCTTAAAAGAAGAACTTTGTAAGCAATAACACATTGAAAATGTGTACTTTTCAATTTTTCGAGCTAAAGATTTCAATTAACAAAATTAGTATGACTCTGTTCTAAATATATTCCAAGGCTCATTTTTTGTGTGTGTGACATTGATAGAGTATACAGCTATTAATTCTTTGGAAATTGGCAGCAGTGAGATTTTTGTTAGAGTCAAACAGAAGTAAAAATGAAAGAAATATTATAATGAGGACTTAATCCACGACCCATTTGGTCTGTGGTTAGAGGGTGTGTTTAAAATTTAAAAAAAAAAAAAATAGAGATCTGAGAAATAAGAAATTTAATATAATTAATTAGGAAAAATAATCCTGGAAGTATTAATAATCCTTATATCCTGAATAAAGAACAAATATCATGAGCACAATTTCCACTTGATGAGCTTAGAGTATTTTCTTTCAAAGAGAAAGAAAAGAAAAGCAAGTAGATTTAACCATTGAAAGTTCTAGTCAATGAGGCCTTAGCTCAACATTAAAAATAAGATATTAAAAACAAGATATTAGTATTTCAGTTCTTCTCCTTTGGTCTTGATAATACTGATTACATTTCCTCAGTTAAGATCCTATTTTATCCTCCAGAAAAAAAAGAAACACAAAAACTTGAAGATTGTTAAAATTTTTCACCTGTTAAAGTCACTATAAAAAATGTTTGAATTTGTATAGACAGCTCATTTGTATTCTGAAGCAATAAGTGCAGTAAGGACAGTTACAGATTGTAAGACCCCATTCTTCAGTCCCACCATGTGATTTAAATATAAATCATCATCTCCCTGGAATTGCCTCCTGTCCAAGATCTTCCACAAACTGAGCGTATAATCAGAGTGATATAGCTATTTCCAAAAGAAATCTCTTAAATTTGAAGTCAAGATATTTATTTAGTTTAGAAAATTGATTTTGGTATGGAGTTCAAGTCCTGACTTTTCCCCAGAATCCAAGATTCATGGGTCACTCACTACTTGACTTGTTGATATGAGTATCTAATGACCTGATTAAAGGGACTCAGGTAAAACAGAATTTTTTTAACTGAAAAAAGTTTTTCATAAAACATTGTATATATTAAAGTTGTACAACATGTTACTTTGGTATGTTTATATATTGTAAGGCTGTTTGCCATTGTAGTGATATTTATAACATTGTGTATGTGTGTGCATGCTAAATTGCTTCAGTCATGCCAACTCTTTGCCGTCCCATGGACTATAGCCCTCCAGGCACCTCTGTCTGTGGAATTCCCCAGCCAAGAGTACTGGAGTGGCTCACCATATTCCCCTCCAGGGGATATTCCCAAATCAAGAATGGAACCCATGTCTCTAATTGCAGGCGAATTCTTTACTACAAGAGTTGCCTGGGAAGCCCATTTACCATATCACATAATTAAAATACAATATCACTGTCTGTAGTCATTATACTAGGCCTTAGATCTACATGACTTATTTACTATTCATTCCAAGCATGTCTCCTTAAACAAATCAATCTTATTCTCTCATCCCTCCATCCCCTGGTAACCACCATTTTATTCTCTATAAAATGAAATTTTATTTTGTTCTATACCAACCTCCTTCAATCCTGTACTTCATTTAACCTTTCCCTTGGGTAGCAAATGGCATCATTCTTCTACTTAAGTCAGTCACCAAGGAGTCTTAATTAATTTCTTATCTTTTAATGTTTATCACTTATTTTTTATCACTATGAGCAGGTCCCATTCGATTCTGTCTCTAAAACATATCTGGTTACTTCTCTTCCCTCCAATTTCTACTCAGTCAAGCCACCATCATCTCTTGCCTCATAATTGTGACAGTCATTTGTATTCTCAACAGGCTGCTCTTTGCATGGTGATCAAAGCAGTATTTTAAAATAGTGAAAGTGAAGTCGCTCAGTCGTGTCCGACTCTTTGCGATCCCGTGGATTGTAGCCCACCAGGCTCCTCTGTCCATGGGATTTTCCAGGCAAGAATACTGGAGTGGGCTGCCATTTCCTTCTCCAGGAAATATCTAATTATGTCATACCTTGCTTCCCAGGTGGAGCTGGTGGTAAAGAATCCCCCTGTCAATGTAGGAGACTAAGAATTGCAGGTTCAGTCCCTAGGTTGGGAAAATCTCCTGAAGGAGGGCACGGCAACCCACTCCAATATTCTTGCCTGGAGAATCCCATAGACAGAGGAGCTTGGCAGGCTACATATCCACTGGGTCACAAAGAGTCGGACATGACTGAGCGACATACTTTTTCACTTCATGAATAATCCATTAAATGAATAAGATATATTCATAATTTGTTTTACCTTGTTAACTCACTACTGTTCTCAAGGCTTTATATCATAATATTATGTAACATAATTATACTTTTAAAAAGTTTACATTATACTGGGTTAATACATGAAAACATGAACTAATAATTAAAATTAGAAAATTTGTAAGCTGTACTCCCCCCAACTCCTAATCATTTTATTTCTATTTCTTTTATCTTAAGCTCTTGTGTAATATAAATTAATTTATGTATTATGTTTTGGGTTTTTTGTGTATCTTATTGTTTTGTTTAGTCGCTAAATCATGTCCTACTCTTTTACGATCCCATGGACTGTAGCCTGCCAGGCTCCTTTGTCCATGGGCTTTCCCAGGCTTGAATACTGGATGGAGTCAGTTGCCGTTTCCTTCTCCAGGGTATCTTCCCAATCCAGGGACTGAACCTATATCTCCTGCTTCGGCAGTCGGTCAGATTCTTTACCACTGAGTTACCAGTCTATCTTACCCAGTTATAATATATACTCCATATGGTTAGAAATTTTGTCTGTTTGTTTAAAATTGAAATGTTTTGCCTTTTGAAATACCACCTAGTGCATATGGGTGTCCAAGAAGCATTTGTTGATAAGTGAATATTTGACCATTCTAATTTTCTAAGTTCTTGATAAACAAAGAGTATATTTCAAAGTTCAAGAGAAGATGGTTTTCTATATTTACATGCTGATATTTCAGCAATAGTACATGCTTAGAATGGAACACAGTTTTTGATAAGGGTGTAAATGATATAGAAAAAGGAGGCAGAACCCTTTCTATTTAAACTTATTATTAGCATATAAATTAGGCCAGATTTCTCCTAAAACGTGTCAAAAGAGATACAGACCCTATAAAAACTTCCTGAAAAAATTCTGAACCTCTCTGTAATAATTAACTAAGAAGGCAAATACTCTTTCATTAAACTGAAATTATGTAATTTTCTTGTGTGAGTGTGTTCTAAGTCACTTCAGTCTTGTCCAACTCTTTGCAATGTTGTGGACTGTGGCCCACCAGGCTCTTCTATCCATGGGGACTCTCTAGGCAAGAATACTGGAGTGGGCTGCCATGCCCTCCTCCAGGGTCTACCCTATCCAGGGATTGAACCCAGGTGTCTTGTGTTTCTTGCATTGCATGTGGATTCTTTACCACCAATGCCACCTGGAAGTCCATGATTTTCTTAAGGATGATCTTCTCTATACCAGTAACTGAATTACAAAATGATGCTTTAATATTGTAGTATTTTATTCATTTAAATGTCATATGTTGGTCTGAACTATTTTAAGTGTATATGTAAATTCTTACTTTAAAATTATCCACATGCCTGAATTAGATCTGTTATTAGAAAACTCTAGTTTGTGCACCTTAGTTAGCAGTACCATCAAGAAAGTATATTATTTAGTCTTTCTTGGAATGTTTCATGACAAGCAATTCAGTGTCCTGTTTTACTATGAGTCATTAAATATTTTTCATCACTGCCTGGAAAGTGCATTTAGACTTCCAGTAAATAAATATTGATCTATCACCTACTTTTCATAAGTTCTCTGCAAGTACAATAAGGAATATAAACAATCCATAAACTATGTTTCCTGCACTATTGTAAATTATAATCTGAAGTGACCACATATAAATTCAACTAACTGCAATAAAAGACAAAATGCCAATTGTTAACCAAGAGTAATGCAGAAAACAAGTTCTATAAGAGATCAGAAGAAATGATATAACTCCTAGAAGAGGAAATGAAGGAGGCTTAATAAGGGAAGTGGCCTTTGAGCTGGGCTTCAGATGGTAAGTAAAATAGAAATAGAAAGACCAAGATTAGAAATATAAAGAAAAAAGTTGAACTGACCAAAATTAATGTGACTTTACTATGAGTGGACTCATCTTGGCAAAAGTGACAGGTTTGTGCAGAGAAGTACAAGAGAGGTAACTTGCAAATGGATGATTTGACAAGCAAAGGACTTGGATCTTAAATAACTGTCAACTGCATGATATTGGAGGCATTTGGGGGGATATTATTGTGATGGCCATATGAAGAGTGGTTTAGAAAAGCAAGAAATTAAAATCCCCAGAAGACTAAATAAGAAACTTTGGCAATAGACTTGCTGTGAGTTAATAAAGGCCTTCATTTTTAAAATATTGGAAATCGTAATGGAAAACAACATTATACATATTTTTTCTCTTAATTTCATAACATTTTCTGGATGGACTTCATCAAAGCATTCCTGGAACTTGAGATAAATGTTCTTCCTCCCTGAATCCAATTCTGCAAGTCTGAATAAGTGAAATGAATTTCGTAAACTTGATATAAACTCATTAACTTCATCAGTGAAGGTGTGAAAGGCTGCAGTCTTACTTTCCTCAGCCAAGTGGGTTGTCTATAATAAAACACCTATCACTTCAGGGATTTTAAATTAGCAAACCATCTGGCAGAAAAGAAAATTAATGAAGACAGCATTACTCATGAGGGAGGACTTGAGCTTGACTCAGAGGGCTAAACAGTATTGAGGATGATCTGTTTGTTTTTTTTTTAAGTTTTTTTAAAAGTTTCAGTTCTTATGAAAATGTCATACCTCTAAGGGTCATATTTTTTAATAGATTTCTCTGTCATAAAACCATATATATATATAAATTAGTAAATGATTATGAATTAGATGTATACCTCATTAATTATTTCATGTCGTGATGGTACCATATGAAGGTCTTATCAAGTGTTCAGACTCATTCTTACCAGGAAGTAACTGGTAAGGCCCAGTGAAAGTGAAAGTGTAAGTCGCTCAGTTGTGTCCAACTTTTTGTGACCCTATGGACTATAGCTCACCAGGTTCCTCTGTCTATGGAATTCTCCAGGCAAGAATACTGGAATGGTTAGCCATTTCCTTCTGCAGGGGGTAAGGCCCAGTAGTTCACTTATTAAAATCATTTGTGTGCAATATCCTCTTAATATGGCTCCCCTGATGATCCAGGCCTATCACTGTTTAATAAAAAGAAAACCAAATGTGGAGTTGGTGAGAGTAAGGTTTACTCATTGCTATCTGATAGAAAGCTGATTGAGTTAATCTTTAAAAGAGCAATTTGGCAATGTTTTTAAAAACGTGTTTCTAACCTTTCACCCTATTAGTCTCATTGTAGATTTGGCCACATAATAATGATTAATTAATCAAACTAAAAAACTCTCAATTATCTATGAGTGGGTCAACAAACTATGGCATATTTATAGGCTAAAATATTATTTTCAGGTTTATGACAGGAATTTTGATGTTGGAGAAGAATAAAGGTGCAGGGAGCCAGAATTTGAGCTTCATATTCACAGTCTGAAACATAGACCTTTCATTTCATATTTACATGGCATAATCCTGTCCTAGATTTATATACAGAACTGAGATATAGATAGCATACAACTTTAAACTTGTTTCACACTACCTACAGAAAATCTTGGATGGTAGGCTTACAAGTAATATTTCTATATATTTTGTAACATCCAAATTTTCTATGATAAATAGATCTCACTTCATAAATAGGAAAATAAGCAATACATGCTGTATTTAAAAAAATTGAGAAGATAAACAACTTATGCAGTTGTTCTGCTCAATCTGTATTAGTTTGGTACACAAAGCACAGCAATGTAGGACACCTAATAATAAACATCTTAACACAAGTGACAGATGGACTTTTTTCCCAACACTAAAACTCTTCCTGACTGTCCAACTCATTTCATGTAAAACTATTTATTGCTGCAAAATAATGATCCTTTGCTATTCTTTGTCCTATTTGACTCCCCAGACATCTCGGTTCATTGTTATATGTAATCTATTATGTATACATATCCTTGTTTTTCAAAGTTACGTCAAAATTGTCTTAGTTTGAGTTCTCCCATAAACAGGACTTGAGACAGAAATTCTGGTACAGGTATATTTTAGGGAGGCTTCCCTAGTAAAGAAACTACTTGCTAATTCGGGAGACATGAATTTGATCCCTGGATGGGGAAGATCCCCTTGAGAAGGAAATGGCAACCCATTCTAGTACTTTTGCCTGGGAAATCCCATGGACAGAGGAGTCTGGCAGGCTACAGTCCATGGGGTTGCAAAGAGTTGGACATGAATTAATGACAGCACACACACATTTTATTTGGGAGTACATTCCAGAAAGCTACTATAGGGAAATGTGACATGAAGTACAAAAAGCCAATGAAAGACACATTCTCGAGGTCGCAGTTGTAGGTGACAGAGACTCAACTCAGCCTGGTCCTCTGATAAATAAATAGAATTCCTCCAAAAACTGCCCATGGAGAGGATGGCTAGGGTGCTTACTCATCAGATCCCATCCTGTCCAGAAAGAACACTCCTGCACTGCCAGGGATTTCCTGCGTGTGAACTGAGTTGGCTTCTGCATCTTCAGTGAAAATTACAGGACAGAAATGCAACAAGATGAGTGGTTTATGTTGGAGGATGTGTGCTGTTAGCACACACAGAAGTGTCTGCACCTCTGGAAATAGGAGTGGGAAAAGGATATGTTGTAGACTAGCAAAAGCATCTGTTCCAACCCACCCTTATGCCATGAAGATTTACTTGTAACTCACATTCATTACACTGTCAACTACTCTTCAAGGTGGCATCCAATTACATTCTTTTAATAAGATTAAGCAATTAGGATTAATGGCATGAGCTACAGTACCCACTGCTGCAGCTTTCCCCAAGACCATAAATATTGATTATTATCTCCACCCTCTAGATGGATTTTTCTAGATTGTTCTTACCTTTGTCCAGGGCTGTAGCTGGTCTAGGTAATTGTCCAGTCAGATGATGGAGAGCCTTTTCCCTGAGAAGTCTGAGACTTTGGTTGCTCTTTTCATGTCAGTGTTTGGTTGCTGACAAATGATCTATTAAATCTTCGTATTCTAGGTATCTTGATTCAGATCTTTATTCCTGAGGTTCCTTTATGAGCATGGTTGTTTTGCTTTTGTCAGTCTGTGGAAGATGCAATTTTCCTTTTACTCTTATCAGGCATAGAAGCTCCAAGGGATGCTTCAGTAGTTCTCCAAGATCTCCTCTCCATTCTGATTATGCAGCTCAAAGTCTAGCTCGTCTTGATTATCAGAGTTAGTTCTCACCAGCATGGCAGCTATTTTCTTTGTCTGCTAGTCTACTGACAAATGATGCCCCTAATGACCACACAGCTATAATAACTTCAGTTTCAGTGAAAACATTAATGTGCCCAGTGGTGGAAGTGTTCCTCTCCCTGGACATAAGGACTTCTAATTCAGTAGAGACTCATGTTATGGGGATAGGAAAGAGGCATTTCCAAGTGAGTCTTTAGGAGCGATGGTAAGAGGACTAATTCTGTGAAGACTCCTTGATCCCAGACCCAGGTATTGTAACTGTTTGGGACACAACAGTCTTGTGTCAGTGTTTCAACACACGCCCCAAAGAACAGAATCACCATTCTACACCCCTGGTGGCACCATTGATAAACTTTGCAAGAATCTCTTCAACATTCTATGGGATAGTCCACTATCAGGTGATTCACTGTATGGTAGAACTAGTGGATCCCACTGGCATCCATACATGGTTGCAAAACCTTTGCCACAAATTGGGTCATATGTTGATAGCATTCCCGAAAGCAGGGCATCAAGTTCTTCCTTAAAGGGGAATGGAGTCACACATGTGCAAATCCATCAATAAGTTACTCAGACTCTCTGGATCCTTCATGAATAAATTCCATGATCTCTTCCAATGTACCTTTCCAAACTGAACTCCCAGTACTCTGACTTATCCACTGCTAATTTTTCCAGCTGAATCATAATACATTCTGTTGCAAGTGTACATTCCAATCTTTACAGACTGCTCACACTGTTTCCTCTATTTGGGGTGCCTTTGCTTTTATTTCCATGTGGTGGGATGAAATATGTCTTACAAGGACTGGGGAAATACTATGTCACCTAGCAAACCTTTGCTCTTCCCTCTGTCCCAGTCAGTCTTCTTGATTCTCCCACAGATCTCCCCACATCTCAAAGTTGCAGTATTCTTCTCTGAAAATCCATTACTCCTTATCTATAACTCTACAGTACCACCACCTGTTACTGTTATTTATGTAGTCCAACTAAAACTTTGGCCCCACATTTCAGTCTTTGAGTTTTGTTGCATTTAAAGAAGCATTCCTCTTATGCCTCCTCTTTTCTTCCTGATTTTGTGTTTTAAACACCCAGAGAAGAGCAGATGCCTCCCTCAGGTGAATGTACTTTGTGGAAGGACAAAGGCCAAATGTTTAAGTGCTTTCCTACCATGACAACATGTTCTGTGTCTCTCTACTAGAGCATGAACTCCTTGAGGACAGGAACAAGATCACACTGACATCAGAGTTACCCTCTGCACAGTGTCTGACACATATTAGGAACTCAGTAGATAACTGAGTGAACAAATTATGCAAACACTATTTATCTCATAGAGGTGTTCAGAGGATAAAAAATGTAAAACATGTGTCGGGAAGGTTCTAAGATGGCAGAGGAATAGGACAGGAGGCCACTTTCTCCCCCACAAATTCAGCAAAAGATCATTTGAATGAGGAGAAACTTTCACAAAACAACTTCTGAATGCTGGCATAGGACACTAGACAACCCAAAAGGCAGCCCATCCTCTTCTAAAAGATGTAGGACAGAATATAAAAGAAAAAAAGAGAGACAAAAGAGTTAGTAATAGAGATCTATCCCAGGGAGGGAGTCGTGAAGGAGGAGAAGTTTCCAAACATCTGGAAACCCACTCACTGGCAGGTCTGTGGGGGAGTTTTGGAATCTCAGAGGGCAACATAACCTGAAGGAAACACACACACACACACACACACACACACACACACACACACACAGAATACGTGCCTAACTACAACTCCCAGTAGAGAACTAGCCCAGATGCTTATGTCCACCACCAGCAAGTGGGGGCCGAAGAAGGAGGTGCAGGTTGCATGCTTAGGGTAAGGACTGGGCCTGAATGCCCTGAGGACAATCTGAGGGAGCTAATGTGAGGCAGCAACCCAAACTGTAGGATAGCCAGAGAGAGAGAGAGAAAAGAGAGAGAGTGAGAACTTTCCCACAAAAAGCTCTAACCAAAGTCATACCCTGGCCTGCTCACAGAACAAAGGATTGAGCAAGTACCAGAGGAGAGCTAGCCGGCTGTGGACTGGCCTATCCCCCCGACAGAGGCAGAGAGGCAGGTGGGCGACAGCCAGAGACAGAAAGCAAGGGGCAATCTCAGCCCCAGAGATGGCATCCTCCACCAAATTGTGAGCAGGCTCCCAGTTGCTAATCAAGTCTTCCTGAGATCCTGGATGGTTGACATCTGCCAGGAGGGTTGCAGTCATAGATCAGCTTCCCAGAGGAGATACATGGCACACCTGAGACGGCGCTCTTGCAGTGCACCCAGGGAATCAAGTGGCTGTGACTGGGGAGGTGATTAAGATGTATAGACCATCTGGGACTGTATGTTCACCAAGCACCTGGTTGCCTGAGCTGCTCGGACCTGGGAAGGGCCCAAAACACAGGCCCAACCGAGTCTGTGTCTTGTGGAGTATGTGAGAACCTGAACCTGAGCAGCTTAGACCTGGGAAGTTCATGAAACCCAGACCCACTTTTCACAGTTCCCCTGCAGAGCAACCTGGAACCTGAGCAGTGTAGACCAGTAAAGCACATGTGTCATGAGCTGGGGCAAACCCATTGTGGTCCATATACTGTGAGCACTCCCCACACACACCAGTGATATTTGTTTGCAGTATTTCTCCCTCCCCACAACACAACTGAACAAGTGAGCCTAAATAAGTGACCACCTTCCCCCATTTGTGTCAGGGTGGAAATTAGACACTGAAGAGACTTGCAAACAGAGGAAGCCAAAATAAACAGAGAGAGGACCACTTTGGAAGTGACAGGTGCAACAGATGAAAACCCTGTAGTTAGCATTGACTACATTGGAAGGGACCTATAGACCTTGAGAAGAAGTATAGACTGGAACAAGGAAATATCTGAAACTGAACTGACCCCACACTGCCCTCAAGAGCTCCAGAGAAATTCCTAGATACATTTTATTATTATCATTTTTAATTTAATTTTTTATTTTAAGTTCTTTATTACTTCTTTAACTTTCATTTTCATAACCTACTATTACCTTGCAAAAAAAAAAAACTTTTTAAAGCAAACTTCATATATATATATGCTTTTTATAATTTTTGTGATTTTGTTTTGTATTTTTAATATTGTACTTTTGAGAGTCTAACCTCTACTTTAGACTTTAATCTTAGCCTTTTGGTATTTGTTATCAATTTTGCACCTTTAAGAATCTAATCTTCAATATCCATTTTTACTTAGTAGTGTGATTACTGCCTTGATTGCTCTCTCCCCCTTTTGACTCTCCTTCTCTCCCCCAGGTCACCTTTATCTCTTCCCTCTCCCTTCTATTCTCTACTTATGTCTGCAAATCTCTTTGGGTGTTCTGGACTATGAAGAACACTTAGGGAACTGATTACTAGCTAGATTTGTCTCTATCCTTTTGACTCTCCCTCTTCTCCTCCTGGCCACCTTTATCTCCTCCCGGTCACCTTTATCTCCTCCCTCCCTCTTCTCTTGTCTATGTAATCCCATGAACCTCTCTGAATGTTCCAGACTGTGGAGAGCACAGAGGGAATTGATTACTGGCTAGATTGCTCTCGCCCCTTTTGATTCCCCCTCTTCTCCTCCTGGTCATCTCTATCTCCCTCCTCCCTCTTCTCTTCACTATGTGACTCTTTGAACCTCTCCGGGTGTCCCTCACTGTGGAGAATCTTTTCACCTTTAACCCAGATGTTTTATCAACTGTTTCTGTATTAATGAAGAAGTCTTGAGGCTACTGTAAGAATAAGACTGAAAGCCAGAAGCAGGAGGCTTAAATCCAAAACTTGTGACCACCAGAAAACTCCTGACTCCAGGGAACATTAATAGACAAGAGCTCATCCAAAAGCCTCCATACCTACACTGAAACCAAGCTTCACCCAAGAGCCAACAAGTTTCAGGGAAAGATATACCAAGCTAATTTTCCAGCACTGCAGGAACATAACCCTGAGCACAAAAGTGCAGGAAGCCAAAAGTCACACCAAACCCACAGACACCTCAAAACTCACTACTGGACACTTCATTGCACTCCAGAGAGAAGAGATCCAGCTCCACCCACTAGAACCAACGACCAAAACTTCCCTAATGAGGAAATGTTGACAAGTCACTCGTCCATCCCCACCCACAGGGAGGAACCTCCACAATAAAGAGGGAAACACAAACTTCCAGCATACAGAAAGGCTGCCTCAAACACAGCAATCTAAACAAAATGAAAAGGCAGAGAAATATTCAGCAGGTAAAGGAACATGATAAATGCCCACAAAACCAAACAAGAGAGGAAGAGATAGGGAACCTACCTGAAAAATAATTCAGAATAATGATAGTAAAAATGATACAAAATCTTGAAAGCAAAATGGAGTTACAGATAAATAGACTGGAGACAAGGATTGAGAAGAAGGACCTAGAGGAAATAAAAAAGAGTCAATCAATAATGAATAGTGCAATAACTGAGGTCAAAAGCACTATGGAGGGAAACAGCAATAGAATAACTGAGGCAGAAATAGGTTAAGTGAGGTGGAATATAGAATGGTGGAAATAAATGAAGCAGAGAGGAAAAAAGAAAAGAGAATGAAAAGAAATGAGGGCAACTTCAGAGACCTCTGAGACAATGTTAAACACCCCAACATTTGAGTCATAGGAGTCCCAGAAGAAGACAAAAAGAAAGCCCATGAGAAAATACTTGTGGAGATAATAGTTGAAAACTTCCCTAAAATGGGGAAGGAAAGAGTAACACAAGTCCAAGAAACCCAGAGAGCCCCAAACAGGATAAACCCAAGGCAAAACACCCCAAGACACACAGTAATCAAATTAATGAATATCAAACACAAAAAACAAATATTAAAAGCAGCAAGGGAAAAACAATAGATAACACACAAGGGAATTCCCATAAGGATAACAGCTAATCTTTCAACAGAAACTCTTCAAGCCAGAAGGGAATGGCAGGACATACTTAAAGTGGTGAAAGAGAAAAACCCACCCAGCAAGGATCTCATTCAAATATGAAGGAGAAATCAAAAGCTTTACAGACAAGCAAAAGCTGATAGAATTCAGCACCACCAAACCAGCTCTTCAACAAATGCTAAAGGATCTTCTCTAGACAGGAAACACAGGAAAGGCTTATAAACTTGAACCCAAAAGTAAGTGGCAATGGGATCATACTTATCAATAATTACCTTAAATGTAAATGGGTTGAATGCCCTAACCAAAAGACAAAGACTGGCTGAATGGATACAAGAACAAGACCCCTATATATGTTTTCTACAAGAGACCCACCTCAAAACAAAGGACACATACAGACTGAAAGTGAAGGGCTGGAAAAAGATATTTCATGTAAATGAAAACCAAAAGAATGCAGGAGTAGCAATACTCATATCAGATAAAATAGACTTTGAAATAAAGGCTGTGAAAAGAGACAAAGAAGGATACTACATAATGATCAAAGGATCAATTCAAAAAGAAGATATGACAGTTATAAATATATATGCACCCAACATAGAAGCACAACAATATGTAAGGCAAATGCTAACAAATATGAAAGGGGAAATTAACAGTAACACAATAATAGTGGGAGACTTTCGTACACCACTTACATCTATGGATAGATGAACTAAACATAAAATTAGCAAGGAAACACAAACTTTAAATTATACAATGGACCAGTTAGACCTAATTGATATCCATAGGACAGTTCACGCCAAAACAATGAATTTCACCTGTTTCTCAAGTGCACACGGAACTTTCTCCAGGATAGATCACATCCTGGGCCATAAATCTAGCCTTGGTCCATTCAAAAAAATTGAAATTACTTCAAGCATCTTTTCTGATCACAGCATGATAAGATTAGATGTCAACTGTAGGAAAAAAAAAAAAACTATTAAAAATACAAACATATGGAGGCTAACCAACATGCTTCTGAATAACCAACAAATCACAGAAGAAATCAAAAATGAAATCAAAATATGCATAGAAACAAATGAAAGCACAACAACTCTCAAACCTTTGGAATTCAGTAAAAGCAGTGCTAAGGAAAATGTTCATAGCAATACAAGCTTACCTCAAGAAACAAGAGAAAAATCAAATAAATAACCTAACTCTACACCTAAAGCAACTAGAAAAAGAAGAAATAAAGAACCCCAGGGTTAGCTGAAGGAAAGAAATCATAAAAATTAAGGCAGAAATAAATGAAAAAGAAACAATAGGAAAAGGAGAGTAAAGAAAAAGGAGACTATAGCAAAAGTCAACAAAACTAAAAGCTGGTTCTTGAGAAGATAAATAAAATAGACAAACCATTATGCAGACTCATCAAAAAAAAAAATCAAATCAACAAAATTAGAAATGAAAATGGAGAAATCAAAAACAGACAACACAGAAATACAAAGGGTCATTTAGAGACTACTATCAGCAATTATATGCCAATAAAATGGACTTGGAAGAAATGGACAAATTCTTAGAAAAGTATAAATTTCCAAACCTGAACCAAGAAGAAATAGAAAATCTTACCAGACACATCACAAGCATGGTAATCGAAACTGTAATCAGAAATCTTCCAACAAACAAAAGCCCAGGACCAAATGGCTTCACAGGCGAATTCTACCAAAAATTTAGAGAATAGCTAACACATATCCTACTCAAACTCTTCCAGAAAATTGCAGAGGAAGATAAACTTCCAAACTCACTCTATGAGGCCACCATCACCCTAATACCAAAACCAAAGATGCCACAAAAAAGAAAACTACAGGCCACTACCATTGATGAATATAGATGCAAAAATCCTTAACAAAATTCTAGCGAACAAAATCCAAGAATATATTAAAAAGATCATACATCATGACCAAGTGGGCTTTATCCCGGGGATGCAAGGATTCTTCAATATTCGCAAATCAATCAATGTGATACACCACATTAAAAAATTGAAAAATAAAAACCATATGATTATCTTAATAGATGCAGAGAAAGCCTTTGAAAAATTCAACATCCACTTATGAAAAAACCCTCCAGAAAGCAGGCATAGAAGGAACATACCTCAACATAATAAAAGCCATATATAATAAACCCACAGCAAACATTATCCTTAATGGTGAAAAATTGAAAGCATTTCCCCTAAAGTCAGGAACAAGACAAGGCTGCCCACTCTCACCACTACTATTTCAACATAGTTTGTAAGTTTTAGCCACATAAATCAGAAAAGAAAAAGAAATAAAAGGAATCCAGATTGGAAAAGAAGAAGTAAAACTCACTGTTTGCAGATGACATGATCCTCTACATAGAAAACCCTAAAGACACCACTAGAAAATTACTAGAGCTATTCAATGAATATAGTAAAGTTGCAGGATATAAAATTAAAACACGTAAATCCCTTGCATTCCATACACTAACAATAAGAAAACAGAAAGAGAAATTAAGGAAACAATTCCATTCACCATTGCAATGAAAATAATAAAATACTTAGGAATACATCTATCTAAAGAAACAAAAGACCTATATATAGGAAACTATAAAACACTGATGAAAGAAATCAAAGATGACACAAATAGATGGAGAAATATACTATGTTCATGCATCAGAAAAGTCAATTTAGTGAAAATGACTATACTACCCAAAGCAATTTATAGATTCAATGCAATCCCTATCAAGCTACCAACAGTATTTTTCAGAGAACTAGAACAAATAATTTCACAATTTGTATGGAAATACAAAAAAAAACCCTTGAGTAGCCAAAGCAATCTTGAGAAAGAAGAATGGAACTGGAGGAATCAACCTGCCTGACTTCAAACTATTCTACAAAGCTACAGTCATCAAGACAGTATGGTACTGGCATAAAGACAGAAATATAGATCAATGGAACAAAATAGAAAGCCCAGAGGTATATCCACGTACCAATGGACACCTTATCTTTGACAAAGGAGGCAAGAATACACAATGGAGAAAATACAATCTCTTTAACAAATGATTCTGGGGAAACTGGTCAACCACTTGTAAAAGAATGAAACTTGAACACTTCCTAACACCATACACAAAAATAAACTCAAAGTGGATTAAAGATCTAAATGTAAGACCAGAAACTGTAAAACTCCTAGAGGAGAACATAGGCAAAACACTCTCAGACATAAATCACAGCAGGATCCTCTACAATCCACCTCCCAGAGTAATGGAAATAAAAGCAAAAATAAACAAATGGGACTTAATTAAACTTAAAAGCTTTTGCACAATTAGGAAAACTATAAGAAAGGTGAAAAGACAGCCTTCAGAATGGGAGAAAATAATAACAAAAGAAGCAACTGACAAAGAATTAAACCCCAAAATATACAAGAACCACCTGCAGCTCAATTCTAGAAAAATAAATGATCCAATCAAAAAATGGGCCAAAGAACTTAGCAGACATTTCCCCAAAGAAGACATACAGATGGCTAACAAACACATGAAAAGATGCTCAACATCACTCATTATCAGAGAAATGCAAATCAAAATCACAATGATATACCATTTCACACTGGTCAGAATGGCTGCTATCAAAAAGTCTACAAACAATAAATGCTGAAGAGGGTGTGGAGAAAATGGAACCCTTTTACACTGTTGTTGGGAATGCAAACTAGTACAGCCATTGTGGAGAATAGCATGGATATTCATTAAAAAACTGGAAATAGAACTGCCATATGACCCAGCAATCCCACTGCTGGGCATACACACTGAGGAAACCAGAATTAAAAGAGACACATGTACCCCAATGTTCATCGCAGCACTGTTTACAATAGCTAGGACATGGAAGCAACCTAGATGTCCATCAGCAGACGAATGGATGAGAATACATGTACATATACACAATAGAATATTATTCAGCTATTAAAAAGAATGCATTTGAATCCATTCTAATGAGGTGGATGAAACTGAAGCCTATTATACAGAGTGAAGTAAGTCAGAAAGAAAAACACCAATACAGTATATTAACGCATGCTGCTGAGTTGTTTTAGTCATGTCCAACTCTGTGCGACCCCATAGATGGTAGCCCACCAGGCTCCCCCATCCCTAAGATTCTCCAAGCAAGAACCCTGGAGTGGGTTGCCGTTTCCTTCTCCAATGCATGAAAGTGAAAAGTGAAAGTGAAGTCATTCAGTCCTGTCTGATTCTTAGTGACCCCATGGACTACAGCCCACCAGGCTCCTCCCTCCATGGGATTTTCCAGGTAAGAGTGCTGGAGTGGGTTTCCATTGCCTTCTCCATATTAACGCATATATATGGAATTTAGAAAGATGGTAATGATGACCCTATATTCAAGGCAGCAAAAGAGACACAGATGTAAAGAACAGAATTTTGGACTCTGTGGGAGAAGTTGAGGGTGGGATGATTTGAGAGAATATCATTAAAACATGTATATTACCATAAGTAAAATAGATCATCAGTCCAGTTTCGATGCATGAGACAGGGTGCTCAGGGCTGCTTCACTGGGATGGCCCTGAGGGATGGGATGGGGAGGGATATGAGAGGGGGGTTCATGATGGGGGATACATGTGCATTCATGGCTGATTCATGTCAGTGAATGGCAAAAACCACCACAATATTGGAAAGTAATTAGCCTCCAATTAAAATAAATAAATTAATTTTTTAAACACATTTTATAAAGTATTATCACATTATTATTGTTTTTACCATGACCAACTGGCTTACTTAAAGCAGGATCCAAGATACATAGCATCGAGCAAGTCTGATTACCAGTGCCATTGTTTTTTCCCAACATTGTTTGCTGACTTGGGGTCTCTGTGTCATACTTTGATAATTGACACAATTATTCAAGCTTTTTCATTATCATTATTTCATGGTGATCTGTGGTCACTGTTCTTTGGTGTTAATACTACTATTTGCTGAAGTCTCAGATGATACTTTGCATGTTTTAGCAGTCAAGTATTTTTAAATTAAGCTATGTACGTTTTTTAGACATAGTGCTATTGTACATATAATAGACTACAGTATAGTATAAATGTAACTTTTAATGCACGAGGAAACAAAAAACAAAAAAATCTAAGTGAATAGCTCTATTGCGATATTGCAATATTCACTTTATTGCAGTAATCTGGAAGCAAACCCTCAATATTTCCAAATCGTGCTTGTATGTGGGGAAAATCTGAAGGATAAAAAAAATTCTTAATCATCAGTTTTACCTTATAGAGGGAGGATTTAAAAAGTGAAAGAGAAAATCAGTTATAAGGATGTTTTATTATCTAATGAAATAGATGTTAATTCTAAAGACTATTACCTGGAGAGCACCACAGGAAATTAATATTTAGTATTAACCTATTAATGCTTGGCTTCACTGTAAGAGGTTAAAAGGTAAGACTTGCAAATAAATTCCTTCTGTCCTTGCTATCCAAATAACTCTTGCTGGAGCTATGCACATAGACCTAAAAAAAAAAAAAAATAGTTAATTGATATGGAAATTTTCCTTTAATGTATTCTGTCCCATGATTTCCCAGTGTTCTCTCTTCTTGATCATTCTGTCTTCTTTCTACTACTTTGTTTCATTACTAAAGAACATAAACATTTTCATTTGGTCAGCAAAGCAAATATTGTATTTCTATCAAGTATGGGGTTTAATTAAGATTGGTAGTTAAACTGTCTCTTTATCATCCTTTTCCAGTCTGCAACTAAATGGAAAAATTGAAGCAATTTTGTGTACTTGGAGGAAGTACACAATTAAATCAAATTCTTTCTTTTTCATGATTTGCAAATTTGGGTCTGCCATGTAACTTCTCTCTGCTTTATTTCATCTATGAGTGAATTATTTTTATTTATCTCAGCTGAAAATAAGATGAAGGGCATACAAGATCATATCTTTTTAGTATCCACCAAAGGCACAGGGCTAAAGGCAGTGATTCTGTAAATAGACTGTTGACCATTTTTTAATGATTCTAATAGCTCATCAGTGTGGACTTGCTACATATTTTTCCTATGTTCACCATAATGTATTGAATTTTCCCTTTCTAAATTAAGTTAAAGTGAAAGGTAAATGAGTATTTAAAATATCAATCCAAAATCCAATTATTATCACTCAGTTATGTCTGACTCTTTGCAACCTCATGGACTGTATGCTGCCAGGCTTTTCTGTCCATGAGATTCTCCAGGTAAGAATACTGGAGTAGGTTGCCATTCTTCCTCCAGGGGATCTTCCCAACCCAGGGATCAAACCCGTGTCTCTTGTGTCTTCTGCATTGCAGGTAGATTCTTTACCAGCTGAACCACTGGGGAAGCCTCTAAAATATCAATATTAACTGGAAAAATCATATTAGAGGGACACCTCTATGGTTCATGTTCTTTCCAATTTAATTTTAAACCAGGAGATCTATTTTTATATTTAAGTTAAAATAAGGCTCAACCATTTGCATCTTCATTTCCCAGTTCCAAAGCACAGTGTTTCTGATAAGGATTGACAGGATATTAAGGAGATTAAGGGGATGTTTAGTAAAATGTGTCCTTAATTTTGTGGATTTTAAATCTTTCATTTTAATACAAACAGTACTTCACTCTATATCCCAAAGTTAAGTCTCTCCAAATTCTATCTTATGTTTGCAGAGTGCATTATATATATATATATATATATATATATATATGTATATATTCCCTAGTCAAGCTGAAAAGCAGGCACCTAAAAGGTTGAGACCACCTGGCTTATCCCTTTCACCGTTGAGAACTGGCTCTTGTTCCTTGAGAACTGACAACTATATATCAGGTAAAATGTAATTCTCACTTTAGTTTCATGAATTTTTAATTTTTTCCATTTTTGTGTTTCTTGCATCTGGGACTGGAGCAGTCCCTGGGAAGATGACTGTATAGATCTCATCTCTATTCTAAGGATAGCCTGCAGGAGATTTTGGTGATTCAACTTGGGGCAGGATATTTGTAATCAGATTTTTATAAGCTCGCACTTATACAAGCCAGAGCAATAATTTTCATAAAAAATGCTTCAGTGCCCAATTGTGTTATTTCAAGGCACAGAAAGAATTTCAGAAAAATCTTCTTTGGGTTTCTAGTGATGTGACGATTTCTAGGACTTTCAGAAAATGATCTCTCATTTTGTTCCAGTTGTTTTCCAGCAATGACTAAGAGTTTAATTAATCTCTCACATAGCTTTAATATAAACCAAAATCTAATCAGCCTCAACACTCTGTGCCACCTCAAGGGTATAGCAGGGATTGATAGAAAAGAGTCATAGGTGATGTCATCATCTACAACCATATCTCTCACCTCAGCCACCACAGGCATATACCCTGCTGGTTTAGACAACTAAAGACTTTCTCCAACAGTGTGTTCCCTCTCCCCTCTTCTCCTCCCCCTTATCCTCCTTTTCTTCTTCCTCTTCCTCTTCTCTGGACTTTATATTCTCCTTCTCCTACTCTTTCTCTCCTTTCATGTACCTTTTTTTTTTTTTTGGCCTTCAGCAAGAAGAAATGAAACTTTTTGTTCTGTGCTAGCAAGGTGGATGGATTCCATCATTCTCTCTCCTTTAAGGACCAATGAGAACAAGGAGAAGGTATTATCTAAATTACTATTTACTAATTTCATCATTAGTAGTAATGAGTAGTACTAAATTTTAAAAGGGCCAGTAAGTAAAAGTTGAAGGACTCTTGATGCTAAGTTGCTTCAGTCGTGTCCGACTCTGTGCGACTCCATAGACGGCAGCCCACCAGGCTCTGCTGTCCTTGGGATTCTCCAGGCAAGAACACTGGAGTGGGTTGCCACCTCCTTCCCCAATGCATGAAAGTGAAAAGTGAAAAATGAAAGTGAAGTCTCTGTCATGTCCAACTCTTAGTGACCCCATGGACTGCAGCCTACCAGGCTCCCCCATCCATGGGATTTTCCAGGCAAAAGTACTGGAGTGGGTTGCCATTGCCTTCTCCTAAGAAGGGCTCTTAGAAATGTGAAAAACAAAAAATTGCTTGTTAGTAGTAATTAGATGTAATTAGTAATATTAATTTGGAGAAGGAAATGGCAACCCACTCCAGATTTCTTGCCTGGAGAATCCTAGGGACAGGGGAGCTTGGTGGGCTGCCGTCTATGGGGTCGCACAGAGTCGGACACGACTGAAGTGACTTAGCCGCAGCAGCAGTAATATTAATTAATATTAAGAAAATGGAAATTACAATAATCATTTCTTCTTTTCATAGTTGCAACTCTAATTTGATTTGGATTAATCTATAAATCCAGTTATTTTGCTCTACAAATGAAGTGCTAATATGGATGTAGCAATCAGCATCTCAAAATTTTAATTAAGTTAGAATTGAGTTGAACTGAATCTAATTGTTAAATATTTCATAGAAATCAGTGTAAAATACTATAGTTGTATCCAGAAACCTACTGGAATTATATAGATGAAGAAGATGTAGTTTTATAGAACCCTATATAAAAATGTAGTCTTCATTGACTTTAATTAACAATATGACATATATGACTGAGACTTAATGTCACTGTTTTCTATATTAATAGAATTTGAGAGTACAGAGAAAAAGATGTAATAGTTTAACTATTAGTGTAATAGTGTAATTGATCTCTGCACTTTTAGAGAATTCTGCTTCACTCGAGACTCATTTTTTTCTAAATGATCAAAATGATGAGCTGACTTAAAATAAAATTTTTTATCATATATTTTAAAACAAAAATATTATCTATGGGTTGGGATAGAATAGAGGGAATAATATAGTTTATTTACTTCAAGGACAGTTTAATGAGCAGTGAATATGATCATTCTTACCCTATTACACAATCCTCATGTCAAAATTTTTGTTTAACTCAATTCATGTTTATTGAATGTTTGTTGTTAGTTGCTAAGTCATTTCTGACTCTATGTGACCCCATGGACTGTAGCCCACCAGGGTTTTCTGTCCATGGGATTTCCCAGGCAAGAATACTGGAGTGGGTTGTCATTTCCAGCTCCAGCGGATCTTCCTCACCTAGGGATTGAACCACTTCTCTGCTTTTCTTTACCACTGAGCCAGCAGTGAAGCCCATTGAGTTTTTACTGTACTTATTCCTGGCAAGATAAAGGGGTTGAGAAGAGAGACAGCTACTAATGATGGCTCTTTCACTCATTATTATGTGACCTTGACAAGTGTATCACTTTTCTGAGTTGTGTCCTCAACTGCAACGTGAGGTTGATCAGACCTGTTTATCAGTTGGTGCCAAGTATTAAGTTAGACAATGTACAGAATGTAACAGAGGCCAGTTCACAGCAAGCACATGAGATATTCTTGTGAGTATTACTAGAACTAATATTCAAAGTTTTTAAAAAGATCCCCAGGGGAGAGAACTAGGACCAAAATCCTAAAATTCTTGATATAAAAGTAACTCTGTTTCCCATGATCTTACTGGTACTTAAGGGTTTTTTAAGTCATAAATGTCTCAGTAATTTTGATAAAATATGAATCCCCTCTCCACATATACATATTCACAAACAAACGCACACTTGTGTACAAAGTAGTGTTAAATATTTCACGAGTTGGATTGACTCATGAAAATCCTTCTCTCAGGATATATTTTCAATAAATAAAACCTAAGTTAAATTGGCATAATTTAAAATTTCACAAAGAAGGGCAAGGAATGAAAAAAAAAATATTTGAGAATCCTATTGGGAATGGTGCTAACATTGTGCTTCCTATCTTTCTTAGTCATGATGCAATAAGGACAAAAGACAGAGATTGGAGATCTTCTCTCAAGCTCAATTAGAAATTAGAGTCACTGAGCAATATCCAAAGGATTTGCTAAATATTCCTTAGATATAGGATGGAAATGAGTACAAAGTCAATCTTCATTCATTTACTGATTTTTAGCAAC